>NW_019259810.1:3338-18322 GCF_002742605.1 Olea europaea var. sylvestris
AAAAAAAAAAGGTCAAAAAATGTGCCAATAAATATTTAAAAAATCACGAGCTTGGCTCGGCCAGCGAGCTAGTGGGTCGAGCCAAGCTCGGCTTGTCTTTCATGAGCCACGAGCCCAAGCCTAGCTCGTGGGTTAAAGGGCTAAGCCGAGCCATAGGCAATTTTGGCAAAAAGAAAACGGAAACTGTAGCTTTAATTGTGAAATTTATCACATTGAGTCAATTTTTGGTGATGTCTTTTATCCTTTCTTTATTTAATTTCGACAATATGCTTGGCTAGGTTTTATATTGCTAGGGTGTGATGAACTATTGTTTTGAAGTTTTTGGTTTAAATAATTGAATTGACGTTAATGCTTGAATGTTTGGATGTTTACCATTGATTATTTTACTTTTCAATTAATTGGCTATTAGCTGAATTATTTGTGAATTTTTATTATCATCGAGAGAGATAATATGATCACTAGCACGTACTGATAAACATTGTGACGTTTGATATAGGATAGAAATACGCCTCTATGCTTCACATGATTTTTATAAGGTGTTCTATCCCGTTTAATGCATTTATCATGTTCACATATTTCATCGAGAGATAGGAAGGTCACATGAGGGAAATAGATTTGATAACTATCGAGAGAGGTTTTCAAGTAAAACAGAAATATTGACCAACAAGCATGATTTCAGATTGTCAATTGAATTGTTGAACTAAAATGAATTAGCAAGGGAAATTCTACATCTTAGCGATATTTCTAGCAAATTTGATAAATTTTCTTTACATTGCTTTTAAATTAGTTGATAGATTCGATAGTGTTTAGTTACAACTCAATTTTGGTATTCGATTAAGGGTATTATTACCTTTAACTCGATCCAACACATAGTTTTCGTAGGTTCGACACTTTACACACCACTTTATTACTTGTTCACGATTTCATTCACTTGCGAGTAATCAAATGATCAAGTTTTTGATGAGATAAGAAAACATTTGGGGCACGTTAGGTAAAGCTTAAATTTAATTTAATTTAATCAAACTCACTTTCTAGCTATACATTTTATAGAACTCTATTTATTATTCACTTATTATGTACACATTCCATAAAATATATTGCTTATAAACACTTTATAACACTCTTGAACCTGCTCTTAAATTGATTAAGCGCCATATACGTCCCATGAAGACCACTAAGCCCACTTCGCCATCGAGTAAGAGCGCTTAGCCCCCATCGAGGGACAAAACTAATACCAAATCTTAGGATTAGTTAAAGTCGAGATTACGTGGGGCCCTTCGCATTTCAAAAATCCGAATTATAGTTTATTTGTACAAAAATAAGATGATAATACAATATTTTAATACTAAATAATAATCTTTTAAAATTAAATTAATTATATACCCAAATCCCAAACCCTAATATCCATTTCCTTCCTCCTCCTCAATCCATTCTCTCTCCTCTCTACTGTACCTCTTTTTCTCTCTACCTCACTATTGCTGTCACTAGAGATCGGAGCAGCATTGTACGAAGCCATGCACCATCAATGGCGAGGCTTTTCTACGTAGCCTCTCAAGCAGAAAATCGATAGATAAGGCTTTTCTACTGCAGCGCCGCCCACAATGACAATGATACCGCTGCATAGAGACGTCACGCACCAAGGTACCTCGAGCAATGAATGGTGGCGGTGGTGGCTTATATGTTTTGGCTATGGTTTTTGTTGGTGAAGATGGTGGTGGATCTAGTGGTGGAGGTAGGTTTTGTTAGATCGATAGTAAATCTACTAGGATAGATCTGACAATGGTGTTGTTGGATCTAGTGGTGGCAGTGGCATTATTAGATATGGAGGTAGTAGTGGTTTTGTTAAGCCGGCGGTTTCGGTGGTTTTTGTTGATATAGGCAGTGGTGGTTATTATTGATACATGCTATGGTTATGGTGGTGGTGGTGGTGGTGGTGGTGCTGCTGCTGGTGACAAATTGGGAATATTTTTGGTGGGGTGAAGTGGTAGGGTGGTGGTGGTGGTGGAGGCGGCAGGTGGTGGTGTAACTGAATCGTGATCAATAAATTAGTTAATTTGTAATCAATAAATAATATATGCCATAAAAAATGTGGTTGTAACTCACAATTTACTAAGACCCTATTTGTGGCCCTTTAATTTCAAAAATTGGAGTATGGAATAGTGATTGATGTTGAAATGAGTGGTTAAAAAAGAAGGAAAAGTTTTTGATTTATGTGTAATATTATTTTAATAAAGAATGTGGTTGAAAATGAGTACTGTAAAAAAAATAATGTGATAGAATGTGGGAAAATGATTGACAAACAAGGGCTAAGTTGTGAACGAGAAATTATTTGTGACCGATTCATTGGATAATTTGTGATCATTAAATAAGTTATAACTTATAAAATTTGTGATTGATGAATAAATTGTGACCTATAAAATATTGATCTGTGATCGAGAATAATTTGTGACTTATAAATTTTTTGATTTGTAATGGAAAATAATTTTTGATCAATAAATTTTTTTATCTATGGCCTAGAAATAATTTGTAACCAATTAATTCGATAATTTGTAACCAAATTGTATAGATTTATGACTTTAAAATATTTAATTAATAATATATTTTTTAATTAAATAATTTCATAAATAGAATTTAATAATATCTAATTTTTGAAATTTTAAACTTTATTTCTTAATTTTGAAATGGGTCGTATATAAAATCTTAGATATGAATTTTTCC
This sequence comes from Olea europaea var. sylvestris, assembly GCF_002742605.1. NCBI lineage: Eukaryota > Viridiplantae > Streptophyta > Magnoliopsida > Lamiales > Oleaceae > Olea > Olea europaea. The sequence continues at coordinate 6,057 of NW_019259810.1, forward strand.
CATAGTTAAAACTTAAGAGTTGGGGTAGATATGAATTTGGGGGTCTAATATATTATTTTGCGAAAATGAGAGAACCTGCCCCCAATTATTTTTGCGAAATCAAGCCATTGAGAATCATTTTTGAAAAACATGTATTTTGGAAATTATAAAATATTAGATGCTTATTATTATTTTCTCAGTATTCTCTCTCTAATATTGTGATCCTAAATTCAAGCAACACAAACACTACCAATTAAAGATGGAACATTACCATTTAAACACAGACTAATTCAACAATTAGATTACGGTGACACGAATTTGTTATCCTACCCAAAAAGCTTGTGGTGCGATATATGTGGTAAAACTAAAATTATGAGAAAAATGGGGTTTGTAATCATCTTTCATATAATGAATTTCTCCTCGCTGTCCAGTTATTTTTTCTGTCTTTGATTTTCACGTAAATCTTATGTTCTTATTCTTAATTTTATATCGCCTACTCTTACTTTTCCATCACACCAACACTACTAATAATAAGCACAAACAGATTTAAAGTCATGATAATGGTTGCAATAATCAAAATCTCAAGTCCATCTTTAATGCCAAAGCATGGGGAATAAGTCAAATACGAGAACTTTCATTCACACCATGGCATCGAAAGTATGCTATGAATTTTTAACATAGCTATTTTGATGCATTTCCAATTAGGTCACAGTAGATCTAGAAACAGCCACATTGATGAACAACATCACAATCAAACGAGAGTTCAAAATTTGACAAAAAAACACGATCAACTGAAATATAAAGTGACAGTATATAAAAATCTCACAGTTCAATTAGTATGTGAATATGATTTCATATATGTGATTGTCACATGCTCTATGCATTTGAAGGTCACAATTTGACACAGAATATGTGATATTGTTCAATGGCATCAATGTTTGTTTTCGGGCAATGGAGCCATACTTGTGAGAGAAGAAGAGAATTGATCTTAGAATTGTTAGATTTGTGACCCAAATTTGTGTGGGCTTCACGTATTGGACTTGGACTAGGAGAGTATTGAGCTAGGGTTCCAAGGAAACAGAAAGAAAAGGGTTTGGCGCCGACTGATCCATGTGACCGCATCGTACGGTCGCACGCTCGTATTTAGAGAAAAGCTGGACCAATTTTTTATCTCCATGTGGCGGTCGCATGGGTTTGAACCATGCGGTTCACTCCTGTACACCGCGAGGGGATTTTACTAGTTTTCTAACCTATTTTGTTACATTTTAGGACTCTTTTAAGGTTTAACTCGTAGCCTATATATATGTGCCGCCTCTTTCAGTTTTGTCTAAGCTTTATTGCTAAGTTGTATAATTATCTCTATATTGTCATTATAATAAAACATTGTTCCTCTACTTAACTATCTTTTGTACTTTACTTTAATCTTGTTTCATAGTGTTGTGATCTTGTTACATATTTCATGCAACATCATTAATCTTAATTCCTACGTTGCCTTTGGTATCAACAAGTTCTATGAGAGCAAGGCTGCAGGTTCTTCGTGATTCGTTAGGATTTTTTAGATATGGCTTCGTTGAAATATGATATTCCGCTGGTGGATCGCAATACAAGATTTTCTCCGTGGCAAGTAAAGATGAGGGCTATTCTGGCACAGTTGGATTTGGACGATGCGTTGCTGAGTTTTGAGAAGATGCTAGCTAATTGACCAACGGAGGAGAAATAACAGAAGGATTGGAAGGTTTTATCGCAGATCCATCTTGATTTATCCAATAATATTCTACAGGATATCTTGAAAGAGAAAGCAGCGACTACTTTGTGGTTGAAATTGGAGCAGTTATGCATGACTAAAAGTCTCACTAGCAAACTAGCTCTAAAGCAAAAGTTGTATTCATATCGCATGGCAGAAGAAGGGTCACTGGAAAACCACATTGCTATGTTCAAGGAAATTGCTACAAATTTAAATACACTGAATTTCAAGTACAATGAGAAGGATCTAGCCTTAATCTTGTTGTATTCGCCGCTGGCCTCTTATTTGTCATTTTGGGACACCGTTCTGTATAGTTGTAATACTTTGACTATTGAAGATGTCTACAATGTTCTATTTTCAAAGGAAAAGATGAAGCATTTGGTTGGAGTTACATCGAGGAATGAGGATGCTCTTGTATCTCATGGTAATCGACGGAGGGACAGATCGAAAGTCAACTTCAAGAATTTGTATTGCTTTTACTACAGAAGGAAATGACATGTTCGAAATGATTACGATAAGTTGCAGGCTAAAGGTAATTTGGCTACAAATCACGGGACACAATCATTGACTTCAGATGAAACCAATGTAGTTGATGATTTTTCAAATGGCGGTGTGCGATGTTGACCATAGTATCTGACGTGGAGTCTAAGCCTAACGAAGAGTGGATTCTCGGTTCGACATGTTCGCATCATATGTATTCCAATCGAAACTTCTTTCAGACATATGAGGCTGTCAAACAAGGTGGAGTTGTGATGAAAAACAACCGATCTTGCCATGTTGCTGGAATCGATCAAGTCGGACTACGGTTGCAGGATGGGACGGTCAAAACATTTGATCAGGTTCGACATGTTCCAAACTTGAAAAGGAATCTCATCTCGTTGAGCACCCTGAATGCAAAATGGTATAAATTCTCTAGTGGAGATGGAGTCTTGAAGATCCAAAAAGGTGTCCAGGGCGTATTGGAGGGATGGAAGAAGTCTCAATCATACATCTTGCAGGAGAGCATAAGACCGATTAAGAGACATCTGGACAAGTTCGGTACCGTGGTAAAAATTTAGTTTGGTACAGTATCCCTTATGACGGGCTATGGGTCGGTTCAAAACATTGTTCAGGAAAGTGTTGGTGATTTCGCTTTGCCGTCAATTTCAGCGGATACATTGTGTTCAATTGCTAGGGTTGGACTCATGGAGTGTAGGTACAGTGGTGTCAGTGATGTCTATGGTGCTTTTCTGGATTGTTAAAGGTAACAGTTTTGGCAAGGGACTTTCTATAAAGTCTCGAAAATTTTCATAGAATATAATTAAAAAAATTATATGTTATATTGCAATATTTTGAAAAGTTAGGGAAATGTGATATATAACAAATAACAATTTTATTTGGGTCAAATAATTAGATACTAACCGAGTAATGATAAGTATATGAATATTGATTTTGTTGGATAGATCATAATTAATCATGCATAATAGGCTCGAGAATAAGTTAATTTGATTAAGCGAAACCCAAGTTATCGAGGTCAAAAGCTATGATGCTAAATTATTTTTAATTAAATTAAATTATGGAATTTTGAATTTAAAGGTGACACGTGTAGAGCAAGTTTATTTATAAGTTTTCCATCTGGAAAAGTAAGAATTTGATTTGGAATTGTTTGAACAGGAGCAGGAATAGGATTTTGAACATTTTCAAAATTTCATTCTAGTCCACGACTTTGAAGATTCCAAGGAATTCTCTTGGGAATCATGGTGTTTGGGTGAAAAGGATTACATTCAACCAAAAGACTTTTATCTTTAGGAGATGAACGTAAAGCACCAATATTGAGTTGAGTATTCATGAGCTTGTAATATATCATGTATATTACAGCAAAAGCATTTGAACGATCATCAAAATCGAGATTTTTGGTTTGAATATGGAGATTTAGAGCATTAAGAATAGCTCCATCATTGAGATTAATTGAAAATTTTGGATAACAATTTGAATAAATTGGACCACTTTCTAGATTTGACTCTAGAACAGATAATAATGAGTTTTCAAATTTGAGAAGTCTCTTATCTCGAAGAGTTAAGAGAATTGGAATGTTTAATCCAAGTCTAAACAAAGGTTTAACAGCACTTTTAACTAATCCAACATCTCCAAAAGTTTACTGTCTTGACAACCAAGATATCATACTCAAAAATGATGTAAGAGAAATTCTTACAAAGATTAGATCAAAATCCATTAAAAAAAAAACGCTTGGAACATATATTGATAATTCAAGATGACAATTGATGTTTCATGATGAACATTACGTCATTTTTATTGATGAAGAAAAAAGGACTCAAACTCAAGTTCCTTTGATCAAGAAAATTTTTGATGATGAAATATCAATGTCTCAAGATTGTTTTGAGGATATTTATCAAAGAAATGAAGAACCTTTTCAAGGACCCAGTCTCAATTATGTTGATGAAAAATTATTCAATCTCAATAATTTGCTTGAATCTTAAGACAAAAGTAGAGCAAATATTTCAAGATTCAAAAGAGACAAACAAACAATTCAAAAGGTGAGAATCAATCAAAGAATTTTAGTCAAAAGCTATGACTAAAGTTGATGCCTACTTTTTCAAAAGAAGGAGACAATGGTTTTCAATCAAACGAAAAGTATAAAGGCGACTTTTCAAGTTTTCCAAGTGGACGGTGCATTTTGTCAAAAGGTGCAATTATTCAAGACTCCTTTTTCAAGATTGGAGCTCAAGATTTCAAGTATAAAATCAGATCAAGTACTCAAGATCTCTTTAGAATTTATTGAGTGCATCTCTCATTGGAGTTAATTCAGTATAGCTCTCAAGAGAGTTGATTTAGCGGGAGAAAAATCACTGTCTTTATTTTTCAATATTTATATTTCACCACGAAACTTTGAAGTTTTTTGCAAATTGGATTAAAAGATTTTCTTGAGGCTGTAAAAAAGATTTTGCCTCACTTTTGAAGTATTCATATCCTTGGCAAGTAAGACTGGGTAAAATATTTTCTTCAAGGCCAAAGTATATGAACCATGTTTGAAACCATTTTGGAAAAATGGGATTACAAGATTGATGGAACAAAATAAACCAGGAATGAGTCATTGGACTAATATAGAAAACATTGAACCATGCGATCTTATAATCAAGATAGTTAAAACGTTCAAATTTACCATTAGGTAAATTCATACGTTTTTCTTCCCAAGGTTTTTGGCCCCAATCTTCATAAGACCAAACCTTAAGAATTGAAATTTTTGAAAAATCTGGACTTTGGAATCTTTTGGTGTGTGAGTAATAATGGTTGATTTTGTTTTGGTGAGAATAGCCTCATAGAATTCATGATTCTTTTTGATATTATTTGGTAAGTAATGGATAGGAGGAAAAAATCTGAAAGATAAGCTTCAAGAGAAGAATATTTTTGCCATAAACTTTCCATTTCAAGAATTGGATAATGAATATTTTTGGTAAAATATTTGAAGTTGTTTGAGGGATTAATCTCTAGCAATTTTCCAGTTCCTGTTTGAACAACTTTTTTGAAGTTGGTAGCTTTTGACTCATTTATTTCATATGGATGAGGGGTTAATTTTGAAGCAAGGGTAGTATTTTGAGAGGATGAAGATGCGTGTGAATTTAAAATATAGCCCTTGTTTGAGCCCCATTTTTGCCAAGAAAATGCATTTTTGAATAGTGTAATGATGTGAAATATGTGGTTAAAAAATAAGGAAAAAATTTAGATTTTCGTGTAATATTATTTTATTGAAGGATGTGTGGTTGAAATAATGTCAAAACATTGTTTAAGAATGTATTTTTTCAAAAAATGGGGCTCAAACAAGGGCATAGTCTTCAATTGAAAGAATAGGAATATTAATTTTCTTCTTCTTTTTTCCTTCCACTTTTGAGAATTCCATCTCTCAAGATTGAATAAATTCTCTCGTGAGAAAGTCTGCCAAGTAGTTTGATTTTCCCTGTATATATAGTATTTTTAAATCAAAACAAGACAAAATAACTTGCCATCTAGCAAAGATTTACTTTGAAACAAGATTTTTCACATCTTTTTGTAAAACATCTTTTGATACTTTGCAATCAGTTTTGAGAATGAATTCTTTATTAATTAAATCATTTTGAAATTTTGAAATGCATAGAACTATTGATAAAATTTCTTTTTTGATAGTAGAATAATTCTTTTGAGGGCCAGTCCATACACCACTATGGAACATAACCAACTGTTCTTGACTTGATTCTTTTAAAATCTGTTTTAACACCCCCACCAAAGCCTAGATCTGAGGTATCAATTTCGACAATAATTGAAGCAGTAGGGTCAAGAATTGATAAACATGGAATATTTTTGACAGTTTTTTTTTTAATTTTTTGGACAGCTAATGTGCACTCATGAGACCATGGGTTCGGACTCTTTGTAGTCTTTTGAAAAGAGGAGCATAAATCAACCTTATCTCTTTGATAAAGTCGCTGACATAATTGACACAACCAAGGAATCTTTGAAGAGAAGATTTATCTAGAATTTCATCAGGAAATTTTCAGTAAAATCCAGACTTCTCTGAATTGGAATAATTGAACCATTATGAATATTATGACCTAAAAATCTTATCTTTGTTTGATACAAAATAATCTTTTTAGCAGAAAATATTAAACCATTTTTCTTGATAACATGCATGAATGTATTGCTATGCTTAAAATGTTATTCTGTACTTTTAGAAAATATAAAAAAATCATCAATGTAAACAATGATAAAATTTGAAAATGGATTGAAAATATCATTTATGATTTTTTGAAATTCAGAAGGATCATTTTTGAGACCAAAAGGCATAACATTCCATTCGTATTGACCGAAATGAACATTGAATGCAATTTTGTACTTATCTTCTTCTTTAATTTGAATCCATCAGAAGCCTGACTTCATATCAAATTTTGAGAAGATAACAATTTTAAATAATCCATTCAAAAGATTTTTCTTTTGAGGAGGTGGACATCGAATCCATTGAAGAGCATTATTGAGAGGCTTGTAATTGATAACAAGACGTGAAGCACCTTGTTCAATTTCGGCCGAATTATTGACATAGAATGTTGAGCAACTCCAAGGACGTACTCTGACGAATTAAACCTTTGTCAAGTAAATCATTGATTTCCTTGATACAAAAGTCTAACAATTCTTTGTTCATTTGAATAGAACGAGATTTGGTAGGAATATTTGATTCATGAAAATCAGAATTGTATAGAAGGGATACCACATGTTTCTTACGATCCCAAAAAGCATTTGGAATAGTAGAACAAATCTATTTTTCCATTTGTTTTTGAAGATTTGAAATTTTTTCTTGAATTGAAGGATTNTGTAGTTAAACCTTTTGAAATAGCTTGAAAAGAATAAATTTGAACAATAAAAAGAGTACCAAGAATAATTTCTTGATCTAAATCTTTTACAAGATAAAAAATATTTTTGAAACAAATATTTGAATTACAAACATGAGCTTTTGAAAGTTTATATTGAATATTGAGTTTCTTTCCACTAGCACCATAACGACTCTCAGTAGTTTTTTCAAATTATTTTATAGGTATCAATCCTTCACGGATACAATTTCGATCAGCTCCAGAATCAATAAAGACTCTAGAAGTGAATTTGAATTCTTTGTTGACTACATCATATTGCAGTACCATTTTTTAAGTTGAACACAATTAATGACATTAATCATTTCTTCTTCAGATTGAATATTTAAAGGAATGAGAGGATTTGATTCTTCACCAGAAGAACTGGAAGAAGATAAATAGGAAGGTGTCTTTGACTTTAACTTCTTATCTTGAGTTTTGAGAAGAGAAACTTCCATTCTAACATCTTTCATTTGACGTTCAAGAATAAAAATTTGAGAATTCATGGAATTGATTTCCGATTTTTAATTGAAACTAGAAGATTTTGAAGTTTCGAAAAGATTTAAAACTTTTGCATATTGAAAGGTTCAGCTTTTGAATTTGAAGGAAGAAGGAAGTTAGACTTATTTTTGAGCCATGGATCATCAATTTGATTAACAATCTCTTTAATAAATTCTTTTTGTTTAGTAAGAACATTTATAGTTTTACAACCACAAAGTTCTTTACTTTAACTTGAAGAGAATTGAGAGTTTGAACTAGATTCAGCGTCTGAATCTTCTTGATGTTGATAAACATGTTCCAACTCTGAGTTTAACTCATTATCAGAACTGGAATTTGAATCAATAAGATTGAGAAGTTGAAGTTTAATATCTTCATCAATTTGAAGATTATTAATCTTGTCTTTGAGAGGACACTTATTAAAATAATGCCCAGAGTTTTGACATTTCCAACAATTAATATTAATTTTTCTTGAAAATCTTTTCTTTTGAAATTTCTTTTTAGAATAGTTTTTTGAATAAGAAGGTTTTTTAGAATACTTTTCTTTTGAATAAACTTTTCTTTTTGAAAATTCTTTTCTTTTTGTTTTTTAAGGAGGAATAATTTTCTCAAATCCATATTGTTCACAGAATGATCCAAGTTCTTTGCGGCTATCTAATCTTTCTGTTTGCAATTTGGATTTAAGCTTGAGTTCATTACAGAGAGCTAATCCTTCTCTGTTAATAAAGCAAATTAATTCTCCGTATAAAAGAACATCATAAGGAATATTATTTGAATGTTCATTTTTTATAGAATTTTTGACTCTTTCAAAAAATAATATTGGAAGTCCAAATAAAAATCTTTCTTTCCAATAAGTTTGATTACAATCCTTTCGTAAAAATACACGTGATAAAAACATGTCTTTATACCAACGAAAATCTTGTAAACTTGAACAATTTAAAGTTAATAAAATACTTGAAATTTTTTCTAAAACATCTGTTGGGGATCCAATGAAATGTTTAATAATACAATAAATTATTGTATTAAAACAATCATTTGAACCATCAGGTTTAAGAGCTTGAGCAATTTGAATTTTCTCTTGTTTAGTTATATAATTGAACCACCAATTATTAATTTGACAAGAAAATTCTTGAATAATATTGTTTGTTGCCTCAATTGGAGAAATTCCTTCTTGAATATACGCGTTATAACAAGCACCCATACTTTCAAGAATTTCAAAAATTTGATATTCAGTTAAATATATATGTTCCAGATTGTTGTTCCTGAACCAAAAAATGTTGTAGGCATTTTAGACTTTTGTTCGAATAGTAAATCTGGAGGAGTATTTTTTGGATAATGAGGAAGAATTTTTTAAAATTGAAATTTTTTGCCTTGAAGTTTATTGATTTGAGGAATTTCACCATCAACAAATTGAGATTCAATATCGTTAATAATATTGATGTTATTTGAAGTAGAGGATGATAATATTTTTGATAACTGAGTAGCAAGTTCTTTAAGAACATTAATCTCAGTTTTGAAACCATTTTTGGGTTTAGCCTCATGTCTATTAATTAAAACTGGTTCTATTGGCTTAGTACCTTTTGAAGTGGATGATGTCTCAGGTTCAAAATCTATTTCAATTCTGTTAAGCTGAGAAAAGACAGATTGAAGAACTACATTAGCATAGTTATTTTGAGCTTGAATATTTTTGATATCTTTGACAACAACTTGAGATTCATCAGGTCATTCTTCATATACCTTTTTGAAATGAGAAGCAAGAACTTCTGTATTTTCATGTGGGACTACAATCTCTTATAAAGGAGGATGAGACGATTGAATATTCTCATCAGAAGGAGTTTTCCAAGTCTTCGGTGGAATATTTGAAGTTTGAATAGAATTTTTCTTCTTTGATTTTGAAGAAATCTTTGAAAAATAGGTTTTTCATTAAAAACTTTAAAATAAGCCCATTCATAAAAACTTAAATCTTCAGGGAATTTTTCAAATTCTTCCCAATAAGATTCTCATTATTCTTTTGAAAATTTTTGACGAAATATTTTTCGAAAACTTTTAACATCAGGAGTTTGATCAATTTTGAATTCATTTCTTCTGTCAATCCTAGAAGAAATAACATTTGTTTGATGATCAAGTCTTTTATTTTGAGTAGAAAACATGTCAGAAAAAGTTGGAGAAGCAGGTTGTTCTGATTCTCCTTCCTTTTCTGTATCTTTTTCAGAATATTGAGGTTTTGGATTATTTGGAATGAAATCAACACCTGATAGAGAAGGTGGTGAAAATCTTGCAGATTGATATGAGAATCTAGGTTTATCTTCAGATCTCGAAGAATAAGATCTTTGAAACCTAGAGGAAGATCCTTTGAAAGTCATTTTAATGTTTCCATCTGGGAATGTAATAATTTGATTTGGAATTGTTTGAACAGGAGTAGGAATAGGATTTTGAACATTTTCAAAATACCATTCTAGTCCACGACTTTGAAGATTCTAAGAAATTCTCTTGGGAATCATGGTGTTTGAATGAAAATGATTACATTCAACCAAAAGACTTTCATCTTTAGGAGATGAACGTAAAGTACCAATATTGAGTTGAGTATTCATGAGCTTATAATATATCATGTATATTATAGTAAAAGCATTTGGACGATCATCAAAATCGAGATTTTTGGTTTGAATATGGAGATTTAGAGCATTAAGAATAGCTCTATCATTGAGATTAATTGAAAATTTTGGATAACAATTTGAATAAATTGGACCACTTTCTAGATTTGACTCTAGAACATATAATAATAAGTTTTCAAATTTGAGAACTCTCTTATCTCGAAGAATTAAGAGAATTGAAATGTCTAACCCAAGTTTAAACGAAGGTTTAATAGCAATTTGAACTAATTCAACATGAAGATATTTAAATTTCTTCCTGTGGGATTCAATTGATTCTTTTAAAAATAGATTGATATGAGAATTTTGATTTTTAATTGATAATGTTTGTTCAAAAGTTTTGATAACATAATTTTGAGTAAAATCAAACTTTCCAATTTCATAGATAGAATTTTTTTCTATCTTTGGAATTGTCCAGTTATGCAATCTTTATTCTATTTGAGCAATTTGAAGTTCATAACTATTGAAATCATTTGATGTATATGATGCAGATGATTGATCAATTTCTTCTTCATCTTGAAAAATATTTGAAGTATTTTCAGATCTATTTCTAGACCTCTGAAACTAATTTGAAAAAGAAGACATAATTAAATTCAATAAAATTATAACAATTTAACACGATAAAAATAGTTAAATAAGATAGATTAATTCTTACCAAGCCTACAAATGGGACCACCTTAACACACCTTTCTCGGCTAACAACGGGCTAACCAACATCTATTCAGTAGACATCTCGAAATCAAATCAGGTTTTCCTATTTGAACAGTGTCTATAGTGATAAACTACTATAACCTCACCTCACTCTCTTATGGCTCTAGTACCAAAATGGCCCAGGGATATAGAAGAGTAGAAGTGAAAATGGCCAAATGTTTGAAAATGAAGATAATTAAATTGATATATGAAAATTGAAATAAAAATATTGAAATGAACTTTGAATTAGAAGATTGAAATATAAATATTGAAAAATAAAGACAGTGATTTATCTCTCCGCTAAATCAACTTTCTTGAGAGCTATACTGAATTAACTCTAATAAGAGATGCACTCAATAAACTCTGAGGAGATCTTGAACACTTGATCTGCTTTTATACTTAAAATTTTGAGCTCCGGACTTGAAAAATTCTTCAATTTGGAGAAGGAATCTTGAATAATTGCACCTTTTGAAACTTTTGCACCGTCCAATTGCAAAAGTTAATCCACCCAAAAGAAAAGTCTTCAATCTGCTTTTTCTTTTGTCTCCCACTTGGAAAAGTTGGCAGCAACTTTAGTCATCTTTTGAAAAATGTTGATCCACCAAAATAATTTCTTAGCTTTATTTCTTGAGAGTCGGTAAAGCTGATAGAAACAACTTATTAGGCAGTAAACACATTTTGAAAATGATATCTTTTGATTTTTGGGCCATATATGAGGATAATTCATCCAAATAACTAGGTCCATGTAGTCATTTTTATTCTTCATGGGCTAAGAGATCATCAATGTCAATCCCATAGCAGTCATCACCATTGTCAGTACTTTTAGAATAGTTTGAGTCAACATTTGATTGAGTTTTTTTGAAGAAACTTCAGCAAGATTGGCAATTTTCTCTGAAACTGCTGTTAATTCCTCTGGAGTTTTGCATTGAGATAGCATAGGTAATAATCTAGATTTTTCTGTTAAAAAATCAACATACTTTTCTTGTTCTTTCTTTGAAAATTTTGGTAAACCCAAATTTCTTTGTTTTTGAATCCATGATTATACTGCTTTGGGGCAGCAATTTGTTATATGGAATTTTGACCACTACTTGATTTTGAATATTCTAACAATCTTTTTGACAGCAGATTTTTGTTCAACTTGGAGAAGTAAGAAATCCCAACAGAAAATCCATGAACTTTGAAGTTTTTTGCAAATTGAAACAAATGATTTTCTTGATGCTGTAAAAAGGATTTTGCCTCACTTTTGAAGTATTCATAACCTTGATGAGTAAGACTGGGTAAAATGTTTTCTTCAAGGCCAAAGTATATGAACTATGTTTGATACCATTTTGGAAAAATGAG
>NW_019259810.1:25316-27699 GCF_002742605.1 Olea europaea var. sylvestris
AAAAGTTTCATGAACAGTGGTGATAATTATAAATTGGTGGAAATAATCCAATGATTATGATATGCTATTGCTTTTGATTTGATTATACCTTTCTTTTTATGTTTATCCTACTTGGTAGTAATTTAAAGTATGTACCAATGTGTATATTTTGGAAGATTTCTAAATATTTAGAATAGTCTTAGTTATTGAAATTTTCAACATGACTTTTATCTTGTTATGGTATATATTTAGCTACCATTTCAGCCTCATTATTGTAAAAATGAGAATGAAAAATATAATCGTTATGGATCCCACACAAGAGATAAAAAGTCAAATATAGTGACTTGATGTGATGGATAACGACCATATTTTTTATTTTAATGAGGAAATAAAGGGGTTTAAGCAGGGCCTTAAATTTTGAAGTTCACAAAATTGCCCTTTAGTTGTGCATGTATAGATACATATGTATGTATTTGTAACATAGAAAAATATTTTCATGTTTTACTACAATGGGCATTAAATTATTTAGTAATTAAATTTTCTATTCAATTTATGAAATTTCATAATAGTCCATACACTAGTATATTATATTTTCTAGTCGCTGAGATTACAATTTATGAAATTTCATAATAGTCCATGCATATATGTATTATTAAAATATCATATGTAAATCCATACGAGGTCGGAATGTTCCTTACAATTTAGTTGTTTAAGTCACTTCGAAAAAAAATGAATGAAAAGTATTTTTAAGGATGTAGTCCATTAACCATATACGAAATTCTATAAAGATTTATATACAACTTTATGTATATACACAATGGGATTCATGTTGAAAACTATTAAGTTAAACGTGGTTATATGTGAATTACCCATGTTCTTAAAGCAAGTATAAGGTGAATGGAATAACGGCAAACAACCACCAATCGACCACCCTCCGACAGCTCTAAGGTAAAAAAAAAAACAAAAACAAAAACAAAACCAACCCAAATCTCTTGAATAATCTTATAGATATATATATTTTAAAACTATTTACTTATGGACTTCACGACAAGTTGTACATGAATTAGTTATTTTTCCTAACGATATTTGTTTTATATTTTAAGTAAAGAAAGATATGCGTTATGAAAATACAAGCATAATATGTTAAGCTTAGTACTTGATTGTGACAAATGATTAGCTCTTATAGGGACTAAAATAGTATAATACAATACCTAGAAGGTTGACATGGACGACGTTGAATTTTTCTTTATCTAAAGGAAATGGTACCACCTACCTACACAAATTTGATGCGTGATTTACTGCAAGCTGTACAAAAATTGAGCAAACAGAGCCAAGCACCGCCATCATAGGATGCACTGCCACAACAAAATGCACCTCCTTTTGTCCTTGGAGTCATCTCAGTGGTTGAGCAATTTTGTAGGTACAAGCCTCCTACTTTCGACGGCGATTCCAATCACTAGTTGTTGAGGAGTAGCCAGTGGAATCTGTTTCATGCACTAGGACTGAAGAGCAACAGTGTAACGTAATTTGGGAGCAGTTTAAGGATAAGGTAATGGCAAAGTATTTTCCACAAGCTTTGAGAGACTTCAAGGAATCAAAGTTTCTGTAACTTAGACAAGAAAACACGTCACTTACTAATTATAAGAGGCAGTTTGAGCAGCTCTCAAGATATGCCCTACACTTGGTGGATACAGAAGTTAAGAAGATCAGGGGTTTGAAAATGGACTATGCTCAGAAATTGGCATGATCATTATGTCTCATCATTTCTTTTCACTTCATATCGTGAAATGTTGGGGAGAGCTCACTCTATTTCATATTAGAGAACTACAATTGAACATTATGCCCAGCAAAACAACGAGTCGTTGGGAAAAAGAAAATAGAGCGATTAGAGCAAGAACAAGCGTAACTGGCTGAAGAAAAGACCAAGCACAGGAGTTTGTATAGATGGGGCTAGCGAGAATATTATACCTTGTCCTAAGTGTAACAAACTCCATCGAGGTGAAAGCTTATTCGGAAAGAACACGTGTCTTCAGTGTGGTAAGCTAAGACATATTGCTTTGTACTGTATAGAGCTTCCACGAAAGAAAGATGATGACCAAGATAAAGACTTAAAAGAAAAAGCTCGAGTTTTTGCACCTAATCAGCATGTGGCGGAGTAGGATCCGAATGTGATGGTAGATAATTTTATTATCATTTTTTTACATACCTGCTTATGTTCTTTAACACTATAATTATGAAAACAGGCATCCTGTTATTCTCTAATATACCTGCTTACTTACTTTTTTACTCTAGGGCTACAAATTCCTTTATCTTTGCATCATTCGTTGCTAGGTCTAAATTTGCATGTGTGAGAACGAATAATAAATTAGAGGTTAGCATCCCTTCAGAAAAACTCTTTGCACAA
>NW_019259811.1:0-1054 GCF_002742605.1 Olea europaea var. sylvestris
AGTGCATGGTTGAGGAGACAACAGAACAGAAACTGAACTCACCAAATCAAATGGGAGCCCACCAAATATTATCCATCCTAATGTAATTGTCAAAAGATCCTACATAAGCAGAACGAGAACCAAGTATTTATAACTGAGTGTGATGCATAAAACATATAAGCGTGCAGATTAAAGCCACACGACGTACACAAATGCTGTGTTCGGTAAGGTGGTTGGACATTAAAAAAACAACTCAAGTCAAAAAAATTTCCATTATACTGTCCTCTCCTATTCAGTTAAAATTTAATCCATTATGCCGTGTGTGTATAATTCAAAACTGAATGAACACCAAGAGCATGGGTACCATTAGCAATGTTATTTGCTATCAAGATTTTATGATAAAATGAAATTACATTTGAGGTCTAGCTTTGGAAAAAAAATAGAAACATAAGCTAAATCTCTTATATTAAATGGAAAAGGGGTTTGGGTATTTTCTTTTCTTTTTTCTGTTAAAAATGCTTTCAGCCCTAATTTGTCCTTCCTTTTTTTAACGTACCGTTGGGCTTTTGCTTGGTGTATTGATTCTCGGGTCGTATGTACGTGCGCGCATGCACGTCCTCTCGAAGAAGGCAAATGAAAATTTAAGTTTTGTCATTGATAAATGATAAAGTACAGATTTTGGGATTTGATTTACCTATTGATTGTACTATTAGGGTCTGTTTGATTGCAAAAATGGAATTTGGGTGGAAAGAAAATGAATTCCAGAGAATTGAATTGCCTAGAAATTGTTTTCCTGGAAATTGTAAATTACTGTATTTGATTAGTATAATTTTTCACGTGAAAAATATTGAAATAAAAGTGTTTTTTGGTGTTCGTTTGACTTTATTTTATATGAAAATTGTTAATTGAAGGGATAGAATTTACTGATAGGGATGAAATTTGTTTCCATTGCCAAGAAAATAATAATAATAATAATAAAATTTAAGAAAATTATCTATCTTTTGGTGCTCGTTTAGTTTTGTTTTACATGGAAATTGTCAGTTAAAGGAAAATATTTTTTTTACAATAATTCTTA
>NW_019259812.1:0-1054 GCF_002742605.1 Olea europaea var. sylvestris
CTTTATTAAGCATAATATACGCGTAAAGATACACACATGCATGTTAGTAGAATTCAACATTCATTGGTACGTGTATCAACGAATAAAAACTCCTTATGATCTTTGCACAACTAAAAACAAGGCTTATTCGTCTGAAATTATATTTTCTTCGTCTCGTTAAACCTTATTAATTATAGGCTATGATTTAAGACAAATATTGATATATAAATACACAACGACACCCGATTAAGATAATCTCATAATATTTTGCAGTTAACTTCTCAAAGTATTGGCCAACAACCACTGGAGTCCTTAGATTTCAATAATTGTGCAATCAAGTCTGAAATTTAAATTTGTCAGCTATTAGTAAGAAATCAGGTCGTTAGAAGTCCTTTTTAAGAAAATTTGCCTACAACTTCTTTGACTATAAATAAGATTGACCTCATTCAGGATAGTATGTTCAACACTTGCTTATTTGTTTACGAACTTATGTCATCACTACCTAGCCAACGAAGATATAGATTCACCCATTTTGATACATCATTACAAGAAAAACATAAGGTTTTTACTATTATTCCCATGGAATATTTTGATAGTAAGGACAATGGTGGAGTCAAACATTTTCTACCGTGGGATCAAAAATTAAAATGTCAAAACCAACCAAATCAAGCAAATTCCACTTCATCTATAAATGTCACCAACAGTTTTCCATAATTCTAACGAAAATGATAAATAGAATAGGATTGCTACTTAAATTCGTTAACTGTAAGAATAATTCAAAAACCTATATTTCAAACATTTTAATTAATTGTAACATTAAAATGTCAAACCCTTAATCATGAATAATAACAAAGAAAAGCAAAAAGAGAGAAAATCAAATATAAAACTAGTACATCAAACATAAAAATTAAAATTGTAAAATTTCATATCTAATTAAAGAATAGAGAATAGAGATTGGATATTGTAGAATAAGGATTTATTTGGATTGAAATTGGAGATTGAAGGAGGCTTTATTTAAGTTGTGTATTCTGAACGTGAGAGAGGAAAAGAGAGTTATTGTGAGGTAAAGATGGAA
>NW_019259813.1:0-1054 GCF_002742605.1 Olea europaea var. sylvestris
TCCTGCATCTAGGTCAAGTCATCAATTTCATTCCTATACAGGTTAATGTATTGTTATTTATATAAAGGGGGTGTGACAAAGATAGAATGATATTTTCTTTTTGAGTTTAGGTGCACGTGCCGTCATTGTGCCTAAACATAATAGCTTCTGCCTTTGGTACATGTAAATACTCTTAAATAGAAGTATTACATGTTAGAAACTTATTTTCAATTTGGTAAAATATCTCTCATAAAATTTAATGGCCAGTAGAAGTGCATGTCGACATGAAATTATACTTTACATATACGGACTTGGCACTGCCACGGTTAGTTGGGGCAACAAGTTCGACTATTTTTATAAAATTCATCCCAACTCCGTTTTCTATGAAATTTGCGGCATTAGAAAGATAATTTCAAGTGGTTTTCTAGGTTAAAATATGAAAACTTTCCAAGATCATATGGTATGGGTGTTTTACTGAAAACAGTGAAGTATTGCACAGGAAATCCAGATTGACCCCTTGACGTTTAAAAATTTATATCTCATGCCGTAGCTATCCAAATTGAGTGATTCCTGAACACATATTTAGGAAACTCAAATAGGAACGTAGAAATATTTTTAGAGTCTCAAATGGATGTTTATATAGTTGGAAATATCATTTTGAAATTGACCCAAAAACTGTTCCGTTTCTGCCTTTTGTCACTTGCAAGGAGAAGTTTTTAAAAAAAATCTCTTAACACAACATAGAAGATATAATTGCATAATTTACTTCCGGTACCATATTACATCATGTCTTATACATGTTTTTATACAATACCATAAGAAAACATATGGAAAGCAGTCGAACAAAACATGCAAAAACAAAACTTCGATGCAAAACAACCTTGTCCCTAACCCATCATCGATTATGCCGACTGACTTCCACCAACTTTGCAATTATGGATCTGAAAATTTAGTATAGAATACTATGAGTATAATGAATACTCAGTAAGATACATGCTTGGATTTTAACATGTTAATACTACACAAAAGAATGCAATCAAACACATACTTGCACATTTCGGCTTGCCGGTGCCCT
>NW_019259814.1:0-171 GCF_002742605.1 Olea europaea var. sylvestris
CAATTCTTCGAACGCCGACAATCCAAGCGTTCCAAAAATGGAAGTGCTCATTCTTTCGAAAAATGGCTGAAATCCCGAATACGCCACTATGAAGTAGTGAGTTCAATCCAAAACGGTCGCTACACTTCCGAAAAGTACTTATGGGCCCAAAACGGACGCCGTATGCAAAAG
>NW_019259814.1:260-602 GCF_002742605.1 Olea europaea var. sylvestris
TTTCGAAAAATGGCTGAAATCCCGCATACGTCACGATGAAGTAGTGAGTTCAATCCAAAATGGTCGCTACACTTCCGAAAAGTACTTATGGGCCCAAAACGGAAGCCGTATGCAAAAGTTACGCTCGATTCTTCGAACGCCGGCAATCCAAGCGTTCCTAATATGCAAGTGCTCATTCTTTCGAAAAAAGGGAAAAATCCCTCATAGGTCACGATGAAGTGGTGAGTTCAATCCAAAATGGTCACTACAATTTCGAAAAGCCCAAAACGGACGCCTTATGCAAAAGTTACGCTCAATTCTTCGAACGCCGACAATCCAAGCGTTCCAAATATGCAAGTGCTC
>NW_019259814.1:827-1054 GCF_002742605.1 Olea europaea var. sylvestris
AAAAATGGCTGAAATCCCACATACGTCACGATGAAGTAGTGAGTTAAATCCAAAACGGTCGCTACATTTTTGAAAAGTACTTATCTGCCCAAAACGGATGCCGCATGCAAAAGTTGCGCTCAATTCTTCCAACGCCAACAATCTAAGCGTTCCAAATATGCAAGTGCTCATTCTTTCGAAAAGTGGGCAAAATCCCTCATAGGTCACGATGAAGCGGTGAGTTCAAT
>NW_019259815.1:0-1054 GCF_002742605.1 Olea europaea var. sylvestris
TTTTTTTTTTTTTTTTTTTTTTTTTTTTAATTCCTAAATTCCAGAGGCGCAAGTTTTTCCCCTTTAAGTTGCTTGTGCAGTATCCCATCAAGTACACCATACTTCAATGTCTTTGAGTTTATTGGGCACATTTTTTCCGTTATGTGAACGATTGGCAGCCAAAGGTGAACTGGCGAGCTCATGAAAGTTCTAGTTGTATGAGAAAAGAGTAATAGTATAGGTTTCATTTTTTATGTCATTCTGGTGTTTATAACTTGTAATATTTTTTGAAACAATTTGCCATAGGTTCTCTTGCTTCTTGCGATCTTATTGTCTTTCTGTATGACGCATTATGTTTACAGGATATGAAAGACATGAGAACTTGCTATGATTGTTTACTCTCTGCAGCTGCTGCTACAACAAATAGTGCTTATGGTACTTGCTTGATGTGATTTAATAGCTGAAGTTGTATTTCAATCTTAAAATCTCATTCGGATATAATTTTCTAGCAGCAAGTAGATCTGAATGTATGACCTGAGCTGCCGTGTGGTGCGAACTTGTCCATGCTTATGGCCTTGTTTCCTTTAATACATGTTTTAAATAGTTTATTTGATACCTATCTTATATTAGAATGCCAACAGAAAAAACATAAGTCGGCCTGAAGTTTTTCGATAATTTTACTTTTTTTCTTACCTTCCAAGGATACATCAAAGCCCATCCAAAATGGTGATCCGAAATCCTCAGCTTTGGACATCAATCTCAGTTTCTTTCTCTGTTGATCACTCTGATTGATGCTTATTCTTCTGTTGTCCTTCGACTCAAGGATTAATCAATCTTTTCTTCAAATTGTTCTTTTTCTTACCTCTGGCTTCTCTCCTAACCTTTAACAAATCTACTAAACTTGTTTCTATCTATATATTAGAGAGAGAAGCAATGTCAATCACTCACTATTCTTGGTTATAATTTAAAAGTTCTTCAAAATCTCATCTGTTCAAAAACCCTGTATTTGAAGATCCAGAAGATTATTAAGTGATTAGAAAGAGCAAACATTTGAATGATAACTGAATTTTTTTTT
>NW_019259816.1:0-1054 GCF_002742605.1 Olea europaea var. sylvestris
TAGGTGGTCGGTGCTTTAGTGACGAAATAAGCCGTCGATGATTACCAACGACTATTTTTGTCGCTAATTAGCGACAAATTCTTATGTCGCAAATTAGCTACAAATTGTGTCCTTTGATGATTACCAACGGATTTTTGTCGCCATTTTCGTTGCTAATTTGGATTTAAAATTTTAAAAAATATATATACTATTTTATTTTAATAATTATTTTCTTGAAAACTTCATACATTAAAGTTTTAACTTAAAAAAAAAAAAAAAGGGTTGAAATCCAATAAAATGTAAACAATAAAAATTTTACAAAATCGAATTCCCATAAAAAGAAATGCACCTCCCTAGCAGCAACTTCACGTGAAGTAAAGGAGGATCTTGGATTGCAGTAAGTATTGTCTAAGCATAGAATGTCGAGCTTCTCATTCTTGAGTGCATTCAGTAGCATGGTTCTTCCAACGTCAACCGTGTTACTTGGTTTTTCCCAGCGAAAGTCCCCAGTATAAAGCATGCAGCCAAATTCACCACGAAACAAGTACATAACGGAACCTGTCAGATTTAAGGGCTGGAAAGTAGAGGAATTTAAACTTAAAGTCAATATTAGGCTCAAGAATGGAAATATGGACTGGGGAAAAAATTTCCACATTAGTTAAGAAAGTATTTAACAAAGTAGAAATCCCAATAAATGTTTATCCCTAATTATCATTAAGATATCTAGGGAGTCTAGTGAATATTCCAAATAGGCAACAAATTGTAAACAGGTGATTCTCCAAACAATAGAATATTGATCATCTCACACCAAAGGACAACATTTGGGGACAATGCACAGTATACATATTTTTTAGCCCAGGGTTCAATGGTTTCAACTTGCCCTAACCATATGCGTTCAGTTAATTTTGATCATCAGCTCATTTTCCAACAATTAGGTTGGAGGACTCAAGGCCAGCATGTGAAAGAGCTACAGTCACAAGAAGAAAATAGTGATTTTGTTTCAATACTAGTCTATTGCCCGTGTAATGCACGGGCATTGTTATTTCGAGGGTAATGTTAATTTTCCTAGATAATA
>NW_019259817.1:0-1054 GCF_002742605.1 Olea europaea var. sylvestris
TTTCCAATCAACTTGCCAAATTCGGCCCAATTCGACACCGTCACGACAAATGACAAAATTGCCCCTGGTGTGGTTTTTCTTTATTAATTTTATGTCCAGCACTTCTTCAACCTGAGATAATTAATAAGAAAATTAATTATTCGGAGGCCCAAACAAAGGAATTTGGCAAAAATCCCGTGATCTCGAGTCTGTGCCCAGAGCCCATTCTCGCGGGCCGTTTCCAAACAACCTGCCAAATTTTGGCCCATTCTGACACCGTCGTGACAAATGACAAAATTGCCCCTGCTGGAATTTTTCTTTGTTAATTTTCTGTCCAGCACTTCTTCAACCTGACATAATTAATACGAAAATTAATTATTCAGGGGCCCAAAAGAAGGAATTTGGCTAAAATCTCGTGATCCCGGGTCTGTGCCCAGAGCCCAACCTCGTGGGCCATTTTCGATCAACCTGCCAAATTTTGGCCCATTCCGACACCGTCGCGAAAAATGACAAAATTACCCCTGGTGCGGTTTTGCTTTGTTAATTTTCTGCCCAGTTCTTTTTCAACCTAACATAATTAATAATGAAATTAATTATTCGGAGGCCCAAACGAAGGAATTTGGCTAAAATCCCGTGATCCCGGGTCTGTGCGCCGAGTCGACTTTCTCGGGCCGTTTCCAATCAACCAGCCAAATTTTGGCCCGTTCTGATACCATCACGACAAATGACGAAATTGCCCCTGGTGCTGTTTCGCTTTGTTAATTTTCTGTCCAACACTTCTTCAACCTGACAAATAAATAAGGAAATTTATTATTCGGAGGTCCAAACGAAAGAATTTGGCTAAAGTCCCGTGATCTCGGGTCTGTGCCCCGAGTCCAATTTCGCGGGCTGTTTCCAATCAACCAACCAAATTTCGGCCCATTTCGACACCGTCGTGACAAATGACAAAAATGTCCCTGGTGCAATTTTGATTTGTTAATTTTCTGTCCAGTACTTCTTCAACCTGACATAATTAATAAGCAAATTAATTATTCGGAGGCCCAAACGAAGGAATTTAGCTGAAATCCCGTGATCC
>NW_019259818.1:0-1054 GCF_002742605.1 Olea europaea var. sylvestris
TCACTCACTTTATTTCTACTTCTGTAAGGATAATACATGCATTTTTGGGTAAGCTTAAAAAATGTACTCATAAGTAAATAAGTAGGATCTTTATTTTTTAGATTAAAGTTTAAAATAATTTCTATCTAGTGTCAAAACAAGTTTCATTTTTAGATGTAAGTCTTGGAATTTTCAGTTCATCGGTTTTAGAAGGAATAAGAAATGTGCTCACGACCATCATTTTTTCGAATACATAAATATAAATAAATGAATTCTTCTCTCGTAACTTTAGATGACTAGTTTAACATGGTATTCAACTGGACATCTCTCACAGAAAATTAATGCGTCATTTACCATTTGATTTCACAACTCAAAAGAGCAAGAGATCCAATATGAGATGTGCACTTACAAAAGCATAGTGATCGAACTTTTAAGCAAATGTGTGCTTATAATTACGTTACATATTGTGTTTCAATATGGTGTCAAAATTGTCACTCAATTATACTATATAAATTTATTTAAAGAAAAAAAAAACCATATCAACCTATAAGCTTCACTCATGGCCACCAATTATTATGCCAAAAGAGCTGTAAAGCAAACTCCTACTTTATTGAATTGCCTTTCCATGTGCTACTTATAACCTTAGACAAGACTTTCAATTAATTAATAATATTAGCGAAGTCAAGACAAATAGACTGGAAAGAATTATGCGCTTTGGCCTTTTCACTTTAATAATTTCCTGAATTATAACAGCTAAGAATGCCCACACTTGTTAATAATTGCTTACTTTTTCAACATATTAGGCATCATCTGTGTAGAAAACTTTTCACTTTATAGCTTATTCTATGCAATATTGACTAAGCTTTCTTCGAGCTATGACCGTCTTCTTTTACGCGTGTCTTCGTTCAAGGTGCTCATAATAGTATCTACATCTACTGTCATTGCCCGATACGATTATAATTTAATTTTATGAAATACTTTAAGAGAAACTATTGGCTAGACTGACTTCGAGACATTTAATACAATCATAAAAAATAAAAACGTGATAAGCGGTTGATACATACATGTATCTTTG
>NW_019259819.1:0-1054 GCF_002742605.1 Olea europaea var. sylvestris
TCTTAGCAGATCATTTTCAACTTGCCCAGTAGCAATATATCGGTTGAACAGAACCCATGTAAAGCAAAGATTGTGTAGCATTTGGTTCAGTCCTAGGATCCCCCAAGTTTTCTTAATGAGATCCATAAGCTCATCAACTTCTCTGTGATGGACGATTCGTCATTAATGTCAAAGCATGCTTCTAGAAGCATTTCATAGAGCGGAAGATTCAACGGGATAGCATCTGCCCAGTGGCAGGACTCCAACAAAGATCCATCAGATGATCTGCTAGCAAGTGCCATTACAGTAGTACGAAGGACTTGCATTGACTCGTTGTTCCTCCCAGTTTCCATTGGCCTCTCTATGGCAGATTACTGACCTTATCCAGTGGTATGTAAGGATGCAAAAGGAGTCCTGCCTCAAGCATTTTAAGGTTTCTCTTCTGCCATGCTTGATATTCTTCTTGATCACTAAAATCTGAAGCTTTAAATTGTTGTAATAGCTCTAGTGGGAGAACCATCGATTCAATTCTTTTCCCAACCTATATCAAGAATATATGCGAAAAAAGAAATTCTGTGATAAATATCTATATAAAATACGCATCAATATCAAGCATACACTAAAATCACATTCAAATATAAGGAAATATGTGAACTCCCAAACATTTACAATTTTTTTTTTTTTTTTTTAATGATCATGGGTGTCCGGACCAGCTTACGCATACCTCGACTAATTTCATGGGGCTCTGAAATTTACAGTCGGATACTCACCGAACTCACAAACATTTACCATAAAATACTTTTAAACTTTAGTTCTATTCTATTCATAGAAGTTGCATTCTGAACTTTAATACTTCATAGCATCCAGGGAATCAATCATTCGATTTGTAAGAAGCCGCCAAGACGGCAGAAATAATCCAACTCGACAAAGTCAACAAGACAGGAGAGTGGAAATTGACATAATTTTCAGTGGGTCGTTGACAAAAAATCAGCTATCACGTTGTTTACTGCTGCCATAAACATATATAGAAAACCTTAAAAGCAAATCTAAACATAGCTGCCGCGTCAAACAAAAA
>NW_019259820.1:0-1054 GCF_002742605.1 Olea europaea var. sylvestris
CGACGGTGTCGGAATCCGCTGAAATTTGACTGATTGATCGGAAACAAAAATCGCGCCGGGGGCAATTTCGTCATTTTTCGCGAAGGTGTCGGAATTGGCAAAAATTTGACAGATTGATCGGAAACAAAAATCGCGCCGGGGGCAATTACGTCATTTTTCGCGACGGTGTCGGAATCAGCTAAAATTTGACTGATTGATCGGAAACAAAAATCGCGCCGGGGGCAATTACGTCATTTTTCGCGACGGTGTCGGAATCAGCTAAAATTTGACTGATTGATCGGAAACAAAAATCGCGCCGGGGGCAATTACGTCATTTTTCGCGACGGTGTCGGAATCAGCTAAAATTTGACTGATTGATCGGAAACAAAAATCGCGCCGGGGGCAATTACGTCATTTTTCGCGACGGTGTCGGAATCAGCTAAAATTTGACTGATTGATCGGAAACAAAAATCGCGCCGGGGGCAATTACGTCATTTTTCGCGACGGTGTCGGAATCAGCTAAAATTTGACTGATTGATCGGAAACAAAAATCGCGCCGGGGGCAATTACGTCATTTTTCGCGACGGTGTCGGAATCAGCTAAAATTTGACTGATTGATCGGAAACAAAAATCGCGCCGGGGGCAATTTCGTCATTTTTCGCGACGGTGTCGGAATCCGCTAAAATTTGACAGATTGATCGGAAATAAAAATCGAGCCGGGGACAATTTCGTTATTTTTTGCGACGGTGTCGGAATCCGCTAAAGGTTGACTGATTGATCGGAAACAAAAATAGCGCCGGGGGCAATTTCGTCATTTTTCGCGGAGGTGTCGGAATCGGATAAACTTGACTGATTGATCGGAAACAAAAATCGAGCCGGGGGCAATTTCGTCATATTTCGCGACTGTGTCGGAATCGGCTAAAATTTGACTAATTGATCTGAAACAAAAATCGCGCCGGGGGCAATTTCGTAATTCAGTGTCGGAATCCGCGAAAAGTTGACGATTGATCGGAAACAAAAATCGGGCCGGGGGCAATTTCGTCATTTTTCGCGATGGTGCCGGAATCGTCTAAAA
>NW_019259821.1:0-4785 GCF_002742605.1 Olea europaea var. sylvestris
TATCATTGCAGCCTTGTGAAAGGTCACCACAAAGTAGCAAATCTTGACACTTAATCAACTTAATTATTTCTAATCGCTTTTGTGGGGCTAATGTCAACTTTGCGGTCTAGTTAGAATTGTCATCATTTTTCTCTCCTATGAATTATCATGGTACATTTTGACCTCTAAATTTGGTTGGACTCGTCAAATGATCTGTCTTCTCTCCCATTCACATATATGTTATCTACATATTTGAAAGTACACATCAAATATACAGACCTAGGCTTCTCCAAACAAAATGTAGGAAGGTCACACTCTGACACTCAAGATACAAAGACAGAAATGTATTTATGTGGGTGAAACACGAGAGAGTAAGAATTATAAAAAATAAATTACCTTCAAATGTCAACAAGTACTTGTAGGTAAATGAATAAAACTAAAGTATCTCAGGCGCTTGACACCTGGTGACATTTCAACGGCTCACAAGTCAAGTGTCAATACATTACATCCTATACATCATGGCCTATGACCTACCAATCGTCTTAGAGGGAAAAGAAGGGATTTGACTCCCATTCTCCTTTACATAGATATCATATTTAAATCGCGAATAGCACAGTGTGTCAAGTTACGACTTGCATAAAGCACCAGGAATTGAACCCAACTACCTCGAACTCCAAAGGCCCATCTAATGCGGCTAAGGTTTGGATCCCATTGTGTGCCCCGAAGATGGGAAGTGGCAAGTCTCTACAAAGATATGTTGCCTCAAGAAAGTTCTTGATGAGGTATTAGGTGATGCTCACAATGCATTGGAAGTGATATTTGACGAAGTGATGGAATGTGACCACATTTCCTTGAAGGCTGTTTTCAATGAGGTGTTGCACTGTGGCATCCACGTGGCCTATCGATAAATGAAGGTGTAACAATAGTTTCCAAGTCCAACTTATCATTATTCATAAAAGGCATTGTACTTCGTGAGTTATAAAGTTTCTAGAGATGAGTTTTGAAGATGTGATTTTACTTAATAAAGATAAGTGTTATCTACTGATGCTGGAGCTGAGGCTATTACAAAGCTAAAGTGAAATTATGGTCCTCAAGTCCAAGTATGAACATTTACACAATGAATTGGACTTTGATTTAAAAAAACGAAGTACCACAATTGAGGCGAAGTCAATAGTCCCATGAAGTCTCATTCCAAGATGTAGCTTTGACAAAGAAGAGAAGTCCCATTTTAGGACGAATCCTGTACACATAATGTCCAACAATATAGTAATCACATTTCTGGGTTGAGTTGATTAAAGCTTGTAAGTTGATGCGAAATTTAGTAACGTACGTCCAATATTTTTCGCTATTATCAATGAAGGTAATAGAATATATTTTCTTAAACAAGTATTTATGTCTGAGGCTAGCTAAGAGGTACAGGATACGAAGTGACGAGAAGCATGCTGGTAATCTTGGCATAGTGTGTTCCTAAAGTTGAAATGACGATTGCAATTAATCATGATGATTGGACAATTGAGGCATTTTATTTCTAAGGTGATGCGCCCCGCATGCGTATGAGAGCGCGATTCAATCTGGGTCTCAGTTTGAATCACTGTTTGGAGCATTTTACTGTTCGATGGCTAAATTAGATGAGGCAATGAAAGGCCATAATCAATCTTGAATTGCTTCAATAGCTAGGATGAGCCCGTCTCGCCGATATAAGGGCTTAAAGGTTCACATCAAACCCTTTTACTTTGCTACCCTAACATTGTTCAAACTTGAGAGAATTTCAGCAAGAAAAATGCATCTTGTGGAAAAGAAAGAAGCTCTGGCCTCGCAAAATCCCAAAACTTGGCGACCAAGCTTGGAGCTTTAATTATGAAGTCTTAAAATTTCATTCTTAAATCCCATTTCCTTCTTGAAAATCATTTCCAACTACAGCGGCATCAATTTCCCTACCGACGAGAAATCTATGTCTGAAAAATCCCCAAGTTTGGAAGTGTTGGAGGGTAGGCAAGAGTTATAGAAAGCGTTTGCAAATATGTCCGGAGTGATGCCTCCCAATTCGTGAATGTTGATGCATAGCTAGAGTTAGCTATAGTGTCGGTTAATGAAGCTAAACCAAGAGGGGTTGGCTCGATGGGTTGGCGAAAGCTACAAGTCCCATTATCAAATGAGAATATATATAGGAAAGAATGAAACTAAGTCTTTTGGATGTTTGGCAAGCTTGCATCATCTCAACAACGAATAATTCAAGTGTCAAGAAGTCACATTCTAGTCATCATAGGCATGTAACCTTCCACATATTATCCTAGATGAAAAAGAGTGAATTTGACTTTCAATCGCCTTAATAGAGATGTTAGATCAATCAAGTCGAATGTTGCTCAATGTGTCAAGATACAGCTTGCATAGTGTATTAGGGATCAAATCCCAACTGCTTCAGACTCTAAAGGAGCATCTAATCTGGTAAGGGATTAGGTCCACACAGAGCGCTCGGAGAGGGAAAGTGCCTAGTCTGCACAAAGTTATGTCTTCTTGGGGGCAATTGTCCACAAGATGTTGGACGATGCCCACAAAGCCCCGAAAGTGATAGTTGATGTGGAGATGGAATGGGACTTCATCACCTCTAAGACAGTTGTCAACGAGGCACTGGGCGGTGATTTCAATGTTGTGTGACATTTTGCTTAACTGATAGTTATTTGACATGTTAATAGAGACGTGACAATATATTTATTAAAATAGAATCATCTACAATAACTAATAAGCAAGGATTGAGAAGAAACTTTTGATTACCAATTTTATTCTTATATTTTTTTTTCTTTTGACAACATTGCCCTTAATTATGAATGTACCATTATGATTAGTAGTTAATAATAATATTATAACTCCAAAAATTAATCCTTGTTTGAGCCTCATTTTGAGGGGGAGGGGGGAATGAATTTTGGAATAGTGTATTGATGGGAAATGTATGATTAAAAAATAAGGAAAATATTTAGATTTGCGTGTAATATTATTTTATTAAAAAATTATGGTTGAAATTATGTAAAAAAACTGTTTAAAAATATATTTTTAAGGAAAAATGGGGCTCACATAGGGGTTTATAATTCAACTTCATGTAGTCTCCATTAGAAAAAAAAAAAAACTATAAATTCTATTCTTTTATTTGAATTATTTAAAATGATATGTTAATCGAGTTTAGTTTTAGTCACTTAAAAATCGAAGCTCGTCTATATGTAGTTATATTTTGTAATTATAATAGAATTTTATAATTATAATAGAATAGCTTGAAATTGTAAAGGATAACACTTAAATGTGAAGTAACGGATATGTGGAAATAGAGATGATTGTTGTCAACATTAAATACCCTGATAAATTTAGGAATTATTTGCTTTAACATATATGCAACCTGCCATCCACATGTCTCCTTAGGAATTAGAAAGAAATATGTAACATTTTTAGATTTATTTAAAAACGATTTTTTCTGCATTAAATATTAAATAGGATTAATGAGCTATAGTCTACTTTTATTAAGTATTGAATGTCTTTCTTCTTTAGAGAAAAATATGTTATTTGGCTAATGAAATTTTCATTTTCAAGCATTAAATTGGTCTGATTATTTTCAAATTCGAAAGATAATTTAGTAAATTATGTTTTTCAATGATTTGTAATCTTATTATAAAAATTAAAAATTAAAAATTAAAAATTAATAACTACTTTAATTGCTTAATTGAATATTTTTCTCAAAAAAAATTAATTGTTTTAATGCTAAATAAATTAAATCAATAAAAATTCATTTTTAATTGAGTCTCTTTCTCAATAAATTTGAGATTGACTAATGAATCAAGGGGAAAAAAAATTCTTCCCAAATTTTTTTGTTGAAAATGAATAAAATGAAAAGGTGTTATAATGATTAAAGCTCATATTATATGAACTAGCCACGTAGTGTATTATTGAGATATACCATTATTTTAATCTCATTTAATAAAAAAGATCATTTTGGGTTGTACGCATTTGAAATCTAAAAGCCCTTTTGTTTGTGTTTGAGTTTTGAGTTCATTTTCAGCTTTCTATTTTGATGGTCCATTTTAATATTATTAAAAAAGCATTTGCTTTGTCATTTTAAAATTTTATTTTTCAAAACAAAAATTTAAAAAGTCATTAGGTTTGAAATTTTGAAAAATTAATTTATGACATCTTATTTAATGAAACGTGATTATTCAATAAAAATAAAACTATTTTATGTTAATATATTATTAAGTAATATATACATTTTAAAGTTGGTGGTTCTTTTAGTATTTTTTTTTCTCGCTATAAAAGTAGTTCGTTTTAAGATTATTAAAAATGCATTTGGTTTGTCATTTTTAAAATTATTTTTCAAAAAAATTAAAAAGGCATTTTGATTTGAAATTTTGGAAAATTATTTTATGACATTTTATTTAATGAAATGTGATTATTCAATAAAAATATAACTATTTATGTCAATATATTATTAAGTAATATATACATTTTAAAGTTGGTGATTCTTAATGTATTTTTTCATGCTACAAAAGTAAAATTAAAAAAGAAAATTGAGTTTAAAATATAGAAAATAAAAATAAAAATTCAAGAGAAAATAATTTTTAATAAGTCTATACGTTGTAAAGACCATAAATAAGGCCCAAGGACAGATAGTGCCTATTGTTAGAATATACCTTCCCGAACATTTATCCTCTCATGGATAATTATATGTGGCACTTTCTCGTGGAGTTTCAATGCAAACAAAAAAATCTTAGTAAAAGAAGAAGAAAAAATGTGAGACGTTGACAAAAAATATTGTCTACAAAGAAA
>NW_019259821.1:4875-26264 GCF_002742605.1 Olea europaea var. sylvestris
TTTTTTTTTTTTTTTTTTTTTTTTTTTTTTTTAGTTGTGATGGAAAAAATTACGATATTAAGGGTTTGATTTTGCCATTTTCGTGCACAATTGACAATTCTGTGGAGGTACATTTCACGCGAGATATATTTTGCAACGTGTCAACATTATGGCACAATGTACCACTTTGAGTTTTCAGATTTTGTGAACGTTTTGACTACCATAACCAAATTTAGGGGTCGTTTGTTTCACATTTTCCCAAATAATGTGCACCAAACGGGGGCTTGGTGATTCCCGAGCAAGGCAGGCATTAGATTGCCTAATTATAACAACAATAATTGTGGCGCCAATTGTAATTTAGAGGGTGCCGCTGCAAGCTTGTTTGAGAGTGATTTTTTTTTTTTTCAAAAAAAATTAAAAATTAAAAATCATTTTCGACCACATATTCCATAAATTTTCCTTATAGTATGTGATAAATTTGATAGGCAGGAAGGGATCCCTGGCCACTTGTTGTGTTGACAGGCACTAGAAGCAAGGCTGATCGTGGTGCCTTCAGTGCGAATTTTTCATTTTGACATCTTACACCTTTATCTACACGTCTCAAAATCCATCACAAAATAGAATATAACTAGCACAGAATAGATAACATTCTTCCCGGCCACCTATTGTGTTGACAGGCACCAGAGGCAAGGCTGATCGTGGTGCCTTTAGTGTGAATTTTTCGTTTTGACATCTTACACGTTTATCTACATGTCTCAAAACCCATCACAAAATAGAATTTAACTAACAAAGAGTAGATAACACTATAGCTAGTTGAAATATGATTGTCTCAGAAATATGCAATACCACTTGAAAGAAAGATGGAAAGAAATAGAAAATAGTTCCTCCATGAACAAATTGAAAGAATGGAAATAAGCTTTGTTTAACTTTAAAGCCCAGAAACAGACCAAGAGTGAGCACAAACTGCAAAATTACCAAGTCTACAGAGCAATTTCAATGGTGGAAGTGGTACCAAACAATAGGTTAACAAATTACTTCTTTCATGTGCAATCATGGGTTTTTTCCAAAAACATAATTCGTCTTCAATAACGATTTAACAGAGTTAAATACATATAATATAAGGGGAGAAATAGGTTACTAGCTTGTCATGTTGTAGTCATCTGGTTGCAGATAAGGATTATAGTTTCCTGGAACTTCCATCTTTCCAATCAAATTATCCATCCCTGCATTTGTCAAATTCCCAAGCAATTTCATCGTGTCATACGCTGTAAAGAATAGCGAAACAAATACAGATGTAGCGCTAGCTTACATTCGAAAAAAGCTCAACATTTTTTAACAAAAAAAGCTGTGGAAGTCTGGTAAAAAACTTGAGAAGTATCTCTGAGAAGACCTGTTAGCTTTTAACTTCTGAAATACTCTTATACCTCAGGTTAGTTTTGCTAAAGTTACCAATAGGACAGAAAAACTCTATAAAAGAGAAAGTAGCAAGTGGTCCATTTTGAGGATTGCACCGATTGAAGAAATTAAAGGAAGAACAATGTAACTAGTGGGAATATATTTAGCGGAGAAATAAGAGGCTCCTTATTCATAAGTGTGATTTGTCACAACTAAACAACATATATTGCCTTGATTCTTATTTAAACGTAGAAATGATCTAAACGGAGAGGCAAAATAATTAAGGTAATCGACCCCAAATTTATTGAGACTAAGACTAAACTTGGTACTATATCATATTTTAAAGTGAAGATGATAAAAGAAAATTGTAAAGGAGTAAGAAATGCGTACTCGGATTTGCTAACATAGAGCCATAGAAGGACATTTGCCCAAAATTCCCAGTGTGATTTGAGCTGCCTTCCGGAGGCAACAAGGGTTCGGGCTTACTGCCCCGGGGATCCATAGAATGCATAGCAGAACTAGCCTCAGGGTTTTGAAAGCACAGATCGTCGGCCGCCCTTGAACTTGCAATATGCGGAGGTTGAAAATCCTCAGGCTTCGTTTTCTTTTCGTTTGGAGACTCAACCTCCGTCTCCACTTCGGATTCAGCATTGTTCGTGTGTGTAGCCTGTTGTTTCCTTTTGGATCGAGCACGTCTGTTCTGAAACCAATTATAAACATTTGTTTCAGAAATTTGGCCGTGTTGGCACAATTCTGCTGTTATCTCTTTGATCTTCTGCTTGCTTGGAGCTCCATTTCCTTGATCAAATATTCGTTCAAGAATCTGAAGTTGCACAGGAGTTGGAGTCCATCTCTGTCTGCCGGTAATTTTATGTCCTCCAGATGTCACCAAAGGATCACAATATAGATTTACCAATCTCGCTCCTGAACAAGTAAAAAAAATTTCATCAGAAACAGAAACAGGACACTGAATATTCAATGAACTTAAAATCCATCTTCATTGTGTAGAAAACATCAACTAACTGGAGAAGAAGATAAGGACAACAAGAAATACGATATTCAAAACAAATGCACAAATTAATCAGTTTCATCTTGATCCGCAATTGGCACTTAAGATCTTCATAAGACTTCGTGCCAGTAACTTAATTGATTAATTCAATCGTGCAAAAGGCATAATTCCCAGAAGAGGGCAAAATTAAGAAAAACGACAGTGTAGAGCAGAGTCTTCAGTTTTGAAATCAAGCCATCGAGTAAAGGGGGAAAAAAACAAAATTAAAATATGGAAATCAAGAAATTTTAGTTAATCACACTAAATAAAGAGCGCTAAATATTATATTCCAAATATATTAAATTATCAATAAACATGAAATTTCAATTGAAAAGCATTGAATACCCGCAAGATCGTGTTGGGAAGTGAGGGATTTGTGCAATTCAACGAGTTGTTCGCAAATGGAGGCATAGACTGCAATCTGCTTTCGTAGAACTTCCATTTGCTCGTCGGTCATCACTTTAACAAACATCCCTCCGCTGTTTACATTCAAATTTCCACCACCGTTTCCGTTCATTTCCTCCGGCTGCGCCGCCTGTTGTGGCGGCTGCTTATTCCACTCCATCATTGACAGTTCTCTTCTCCAGTGAGTTTCCAAAACACACAAAATAGTCAAGACAAGGATTTGGTAAAGATAACAACAGGAAAAGGTGGCGAGAAAGTAAAGCAAAGAAGAGATAAACCAAAAGTAATGTCATGAAAATTGGAAAAACAAAAACAAAAAGTAAAACCTTAATTTTGTGGGCCATACTATAGCCATGTGCGGGGAAGAAAATAGACTAAAATAGTCATGTGGGCCGTAGAATTTTATACTGTCCGTAATTGACGCTTGCTAAAATTCTAAAACGTTGAACCCCAACTTCAAGATTCCCCCATCGCTCCTGTCCTAAACCATCGTGAATGAGGTAAATTGCAGGTTATGCCTCCAAAAGTATAAGGTAAAAGGCTGTTTGTACACTTGCACTTACTCAAAAATCAAATACATATTTCAGGATTCGAACCCTTGACGCGACAGTCTCAAGCAAAGCTGGATTTCTCTACACTCCCCTTTTACCACTTGAAGATGTGCCCTGGGGGCCACTTGCTTAAATTCTAGGAATGGCAACGGGTCGAGTATGAGATGAGTCGATCATTTTTACCTTGTCCAATTGGATATTTTTGTCACCTTTCTTTCTCCTCGTATTCAATTAAGGGAAAATTTCATAAGTAAGAGATTAATTATGGCACGTTTCAAAAACAAGAAAACAAGTTTCAAATTTCAAAAATCAGATTTTTATTAAAATATATTTATGATTTAATTAATTAATTTACTAATTAAATAAATTTATGTCACATATTTATACAATTTGATCACAAATTAACAATTTAAGTAGTCACTTATTATCTTTTGGCACAAATCAAAAATTTTATGTCACAAATTATTTTACGATCACAATTCAAAAATTTTGTATATCAGAGTTTGTTCATTGGTCACAAATCAAAAAATTAATTCGTCATGGATTAATCTTTAGTCACAACTTATTTTTCGATCACAAATCGAAAATTTTATAGGTCACATATTGTTTTTAGGTCAAGAATAAAAAAAATTTATAGGTTACAACTTATTTTTCGGTCACAAATCGAAAATTTTATAGATTACATATTATTTTTAAGTCACGAATAAAAAAATTTATAGGTCACAACTTATTAAATAGTCACAAATTATTAATTTTTTAGGTTACACATTATTTCTTTGTCACATTTTATATTTTTCATTGATCACATATTGTTTATTGGTCACACATTAACCAATTTAATGGTAACAATCAACCAAATAATCTATAACCACCACCACAACTTGTCGACAACCACTTTTATTGGTCACTGCTCATTTACTTGTTGCAAATTATTGGATTAATTGGTCACGATTAATTTTTTTGTCACAACTTAATCGATTGTGAGTCACAAATACGAGTCACGGTCACAATTTTCATTGACACCATTGTCCTCGCCATACACCAACAGCACGATTACGAGTCACAGTCCACAACCACTATAACCGCCCCAAATCATCGCCACCACACACCAATACCACAATTAGGACTCATAGTCCACAAGCACCGCAACATCATCGTTGTCACGGTCGCCGCCACACACCATTACCGCCAACGCACATGCTACCAGACCCACGCACACACACCACACCCACATCGAAGTCTCGATGCTGCAGCCGAACGCACACCATGCCACCCCCTCGCACGATCTGCCATATCCACAAATCGTGATCTGCATATCCTCTGTCACCGTCATCTACTGGATATGTCGAATTTTGTCTCAAATCTACTACATCTGTCGTCGCTATATCTGCGACGACAAGAAAGCAGAGAGAGAGAGAGAGAGAATGGGGGTGTTGGAAAGTGAGGTGAGAGAGAGAAACGTGAGAGAGAGAGAGAGAGAATCGGGGGTAGAGAGAGAGAGAGGTAGAAAATGAATAAATTAGTTTTGAAATTATTATTAATTAGATTATTTTTTAAATATATTAATTAATTAAAAAAATTCTGATTTGTGAAATATTAAACATGGCATCTTATTTTTGAAATGGGGATTTTTAATCTATTAGAATCTGTAATTTCCACCTCGGTTAAAGTGGGGCAAGTCCTCGACCCCATTTATCAAGCCCATTTACATTTACTTTTTATATATTTAATTAGTAAATATTATTACTTTTTTCCAATTTATTAAAAATAACTCACTTTCTCTTTAAAAATGATGATAAATCCTTTATTTTTGTTTGATAAACAAATTAAATTTGAAATTAACTTTAAACTAGACGAGTAACAGGGCGGGAACTATGATTCCCATACGTCCCATATCCGCTTCGAGGAAATGACTCCTACGTTGTACCCGCCCCCATTTACCTGGTTAGGGGAGTCCTCATAGATATTGGGTTGAACTGATTTTTTTGCTAGTCCTATCAAATTCTCACACTTAGATAGTTTGGTGCACTCTGCTATTTTTAATACATTATGAAGATATTTTATTTTTAAGTTTTTCTTTTCATCCCAAAAACAAATAAGGAAACTCTCAAGTTAAGGTCATTACTCGGCTAATCGACATTGAGCAAATGGACACTATTGGAAGAATGCAATATTTGACTTTATCAATATTGTATATTTTTAATCACGACTGAATATCTGACGCACTTGTATTCTTAACTTTCTTGAGATTTCTTCGACGAAAAACACAACTTTACATCTCTCCCAATGTTATCAGACCAATTGATGATATGCCAGTAAGACAAAAGAGAAGATGCCTGTCAGTAAACTTCTTCCATTACTTCAATTCACACTTTGACACTTCGTTAAGATTGGGACTTGGAAGAGTTTGGGTGAGAAAATAGGGTTTGCTTAACATGTCAAATTTTGAAATATACTACTTTTTATCAAAGAGAAATTAGGTAAAAAGGATTTTCATAAAGAACCCTTTTAATTTTTTAAAGTCAAAATAAGTGATACTAGCCAACGTCTAGATTTAGTAATGATCTTATGAATTCCACATAGTGTCAAATATAATGTTTCGCAATTAGCAAAATGTACATACAAAGACGGCTTCTAAGCATTATGATATCCAAATTAGTAAAATTCAATTGAGTTCGTTTCCGCTCTCTATGCATAGTTGATAAACGTTGCATAGCATGTAAAGTGGGGGAATATTTTAGTTGAATTATTATAAACAACATGGTTATTTCACACATAATTTAAATTTTTACATAAAGTAAAGTAATTAAATCAAATATTGAAAAAAATTATGCTGCCTGAGGTAGTAATAGAATGAATATTCGTTGGAATGGAGGAATTTGAGCAATATTCCAAGGGTGGAATAATTATGGAGGCAAACAAAAAGACAAATGGAAGTGGATGTGTAGTTTTGTTGTTTTCTCCACAATTAAAATGGTCTGTACCAATCCATCAACTAACTCCCGTCAATTCCGCCTCCAAATTAGGCACCTCACCTGCCTTTATAAATGAATTAGGTACCCTAAATATATTGCAATTTGGTCCAATCTTCAACGCTTATTTACATTTAAACCCTTATATTTTTTGTTTTGGTCCTTAATGGACGATTTTAACATTATTTTAATTAGCTAGCCTACATTTTCTTAAAAGCACTATTTTCCCACATCCTTAAAAAAAAATAATAATAATAATAATTCTATCGTCTTTCCCTGGTAGTTAAGTCAAGATTTGACCAATAGCACAACTTCTACTCGTGACTTTTAGTTATGCATATTTTGCTACTTTGGTAGAGAAAGTATATGAACCTTGTAAAAAAAGTATATTCATAACCGAATTGAAAATCAATGGAGGGGGGACCATTTGGTTGTCTTATATATTAGGAAGAATATATTTTTACTCTTTGCAGGAGATAAAGTGATAAAATCACCTTTTTTGGATAGATTATGGGCTTCATTATGCAATAATATGTGTTATAAATATTCACTTATGGTATTAATTCTGACAAAGTGTAGAATGGAGTTCCAAAATCCTGAAACTGCCCTTATTCATGTTGTGGTGAGAATGGATGGTTGTGTCGAGAGCATTTCGGTCTTTTAAACCTCCAAATTTTAAAACATCTCCAAGACATTCTGAATACAACGAAGTCTATTTTAAAAAATTAATACACACAATAAGATCGGAGAGACCCTCTAAAGATTTTAATTTCTTCAAACATGGGCGAAATAAACCTCGCTCAACTCTTTTTCGGGAAAAATTATAAAAATAAAAAAGAAGTTGGATATGTACTAAAAAAAACTGAAGTATTTAGGATTAAGCTATTTGTACTATCAAAATCGAGACCGCTTATCGTTTTAAGTGTTGATAAAATCAATGACAAAAAATGTGTGCCATGTAACACAATGTCAACAAAACTATCCAGGAAATTATAACCGTAGCAAAATTCTTAAGTTTAATATGAACAACATCTAATTCAGTCAGCTGATTAAAAAATAATAATAATTAAAAAAATAAAAAAATCTTGAAATCATTGGTGAAAAAGTTGAATTTTCCTGATATTTTTCTGTTACAGAAAACAAAGGAAGTGTTATTTAAACTTTATAAAGGGGAAAGTAATAAAGTCTATACTAAAGTTTGATTAGAACTAACCGGTGTCTACAAGACTGTTATGCAGAACATATAGGCATAATGAGACTGATACTTCATAATATTTAAGGCCTTTCATTAAACAATAAAACCTACTCATCTTTTATAGGAAAACGAAAAAGTTTCCCACACTGCGACACTTATGTGCCATATCACGATCGTCATATTTCACTTACAAATCGACAATGAATGAAGCTATAAGATGAATAAACATAAAATTACTATTGTACAGATAAACTCCATATCAACTGAATCCTATGCAAGCAATTCATGAAAAGCACACAACATCCACACACAATCTTCTTTGTAAATCTCTTCTATACCTAGTCTATCCTAATCCCATTAGAACAATCGTGCACTGTCAATCCCTTTCATGCTCTAAAAGCTTCTTCAACGTATCTCGAACAGTCCAATTATCTAAGCGCAAGAATGTTCTCAAGGTATCCATGAAAAAGATCCTAAGAGTTATGACTTCACATCCTTCACCATTTCATCAATCAGATCTCCTATGATCTGACATTCAATATCTTTACCCAGAGCATTAATGTCATCCTCCATCAATCCACACCATGGGTTGGACATCAAATCCCGGGCCAGCATGCCATCAAGAGCATAAAAGGATTTATCTGCTGGAGGATATAAACACAATCGAATAATTTCCCATACTCGATTTAGTAGATTCCTTCCATGTGGGGTTTGTGGCACAGAACTAATAGCCTTATTCATATACCTGTACATGTTCATTGGTGGTCTCAGTACAGCTGGAAGCACTTCATTTAATAAGTCAAGTAACATCTTGTGACCCAAATTTTCGCCATCATCTTCTGTGCACCCTTCACCATCCTTGCTCTTTTGTATATAAGATTCTTCTACTTCTTCAAAGACTTGGTTGCTAATAGGCTTACCATGCGGGTCCCATTTTGATAAAGATCTCTTGAATGAACCATCATACAAGCCAGCAGCAATAAGTAAATCCCTCACATAGGCTTCATCATGGTTATCTATCTCCATTTCAACTTCAATGGGCTGCTCATAAGTTGTCTCTTCTGGAACATTGCCTTCAAGTTGATTTAGTTGCCTCCGCAGCTCTGCATCATGAATGAAAGAATTATAGTATCAACTTTTTTCAAGATCTATGAGAGACATTATAGGATTTGGAAAAAGAAAAATACATGGGAACTACTATACAGTTTCAAATGCAGAGGTGTATCATCAGATAATATCTCCCATGCCATGTTAAATATGCTCATTGTGACACTTACAACCTGTTTGATCCATATTTTTTCAAAAAAATACATTCTTAATAGTGATTTGACATCATTTCAACCATACTTCTTCAATAAAATAATTTTATACGCAAATCCAAAACTTTTTTTTTTAACCACGCATTTCATATCAATACACTATTCAAAAATGCATTCTTATGAAAATAATGTAGCTCAAACAAGATATTAATATGAAAGAAAGATGCAGTTCAGCAATGGAAAGATTGTTTGACCAATAATGTTGCAAAAATGCAAATGAAGACTTTATGCACATTGTATTAGAATTCAAAAGAAAGTAGAAAGTTTTCCAGTAATCCTAAAGAGGGCAATCAACTACCGAATTACAGATTTCAAATAGCCACAATAGAAATAAAACCTGTTTCAAGGCACTGACAACGCTATCACCACCAATAGTAGAAAAATAAAGATATGATCTGATATATTTTTCAAGCCCTTATCTACAACACAAGTTTCTCAGAGAGAAAAGAAACTTGTCCTTATCACTCAAGATGCCAAACTTCTGTAAACACTGGTTTGATTGAAGCATACCAATAACTAGATATTTCACAGACTTATACAAAGGATTATAGTTTTCTAGGTATATCTCTTGTTTTTATGGGACTTTTGAATTATAAGTTATGACAAAAATAATGAAATAATAACAATATTTTGAACATTCTACTCAGTTATCACGTAACAATGTGACATCATCGAGCTACACTGACATGTGGGGCAACCAAAACAGGAATGGAATCCTATTTGATGAGAGGAAAGAAGTACCTATGCTTTCTATCCCATTTATATGTATAAATTTATCAAAAAAATATAAAACGCCAAAATCAGTAACATATAAAAAACTGAGTTGGCTTGTCTGTCTCTTCACATGTTCTAGTCAATAAGAAAAATAAAGTAAACAATTTTTTTTCTCAAAAAACTTCCAAGTCCTAAGGATCCAAATCCTCACCAGATAACTACATAGAAAGTGCACATCCAAGAAATTAATGTCCAATGAGTGACATATAGCAACAAATACATTATTTGTTATGTTCAGAAAGATATGAAATCATTAATTCACTTACCACTCAAGTTCGAGTTTATTTCTCTGAAAACATGAGGAATCTCACTGTCATCTAGTTGATGTGCATCTGATGCCGATGTTGGGCTGAAATACTCTCCATGCCTCCAGGATTCGTCGTGAATGCTGCTGCACACAGACGCAGGGCTTGGTGGCACTTCAGTGGAATTTTCCTAGAATATGGATTTTAAGGGAACCATAAGTTAACTCTATTGGTAACTTGTGGCATCAGAAAATTATTTTTTTTTGCAGGGAGAGAAAATGTTAAGGAAAAAGTCACAGAAAGATCCTCACATATCTGTCATACAAACTCATTGTCACTGTTGGTTGACTTCTGATATCTTTCATGCAGTCATGTTTAGATTGACGTAATTCCTCTACTGACTGAACCCTCCTCCGAAATAGCTTCCCCCTAAGTGTTAAGCCATATCTAAAGCCTGAAACCTTTTCCTTAATGTTGAACTTTTCCTTCTTCCGTTTCTTCATGTTCATTGAAACATTTTCAATGACTTCATGCTTCCTCCTGATTTGAGCCCCTGTCAGTATATGTCGATCCTTCAGAAGGAGCTTTCCAAATGAAGTTCCTGATACTGGGGCTGATAAAGATCTGACAAGATTCCTAGGAGATAGTTCCTTATGGAGCATTACATCATCAGGCTCCTGTCTAAAAGACCTACTTCGCTTTTCTGGTTCGTTCTTAACACCAGGATGATAGCTCATTCTATTTCCACTCCAGATATCTCTTGAATGTTCTGCTCTGCCCTTTTCATAATCTGATGTTGACGATCTTGACCTATTATGGGAAACCATTGGTACTTCCCCATGTGTTTCCCCCTTCAGAACATTTTTCAGCCTCTCTGCCAAGAATCTCCTAGTATCTCCATTTATGAAATCAGGAGAACCAGTTCCGTTTAACTGAATTTCACTTCTATAAGATTTTGTAGATTCTGAGCGAAGTAAATTCATCCCAATGTCCCTTGTAACACTCTCTCTGACTTGTTGTGCTATACGTTGAGCTATTTGTTTGGGTTCTGATGGCTTTTCCCGATAAGGGGTCTCAATGCCTCCTCCCCTAACTGTTGTGCTCCTTTTCGGGCTTTTACCTTGAAGCTCAGACTTCAACCTTTCTTTCACCTCCTCAAGCAAATCTTCTATACTTCCTCTCTCTCCTGATGTACTGGGAGTACTGTTCCATGAATCTTCACCACTGCACATCCTCTCTGGACCTAAACCAGGCCTCAAAATCACAATTTTGGTGGGGGCAGAAACAATATCAGGTTTCTGATCAGAATTCATCAGAGGAGATGCCTTAAAATCTGTTCTTGACATTCTTCTTGAATATGGAGACCCCTTGTGTTCAGCTGCAAAATATTCACTATCATTTTTCCAGCCTTTTAAAGTACCTTTATCGTGCAAACTTGGTATTACTGTAAGATCCTCAGGTTCCATCAGTCTCCCACTAGCCATGGCTCTTTCAGAGTTTGCATAAAGAACCATTTTTTCTCTGTTGAGGTTCTCTTGTGCAATCAACTGGCTTGGAGAACTGCCAAATTCCGCAATCTTTGAACATTCCTTAAACCGTGCAGCTTGCCATGCTTCAAATTCTTTCTTGAACTTCTGTAGTTCCTCCTCTTGAGGATGTTCTCTGGGTTTAGGCCTATTCAACCTCATGCATCTGAGCTGATCAGGATCTCTGTTTATACTATCCTCCAAGCAACCAAAGTCTATTTCTAGAGAGGAATTTGAGGTTGAGGGGACACGACCACCTGAGTTCGTTCCTGACCAATGCTTTTTCAAGAAGTTGCTTTCTGGAGTTTCATTCTTCATTTCAGAAGCCTTTGATGCTGGTTTTGAATCAAATGGTAACATATCAACGCCCATTAGACGAGCCACTATGCTTGGTGCATTTTGCCTGGTGTTTGGTCTTTTAGAAATCTCTTCACTGATTAACTTCTTCATTGGAGCCTCATTCGAATAGCAGTTCTTCTCAGACTCCTTTTTCTTGTGATAAGCATACTGAGTAAATGTAGCAATTTGTGAGTGATCTGAGAACATACCAAATCGAGAAGCTTCTGAACACTACTAAAATTATACTATACATGCAAATTCACTGGAGTTGGAACTAGAATACGTTAGACAAAGAAAAGAAAATGATTCCTTCTAACAAGGCAAGATGAAAAGTATAATTTATCAAAATGCACGAGGGAAGCATGACCATGAAAGTGCACCAACAAAATCGATAAGCAAACCAAAAGACCACCTTCGTATTATTTTCAAGTCTGAAAATTTTATTAGATATGCAGTTTACAATGAAGGGAAACTTCAGAACCTATAAGCTCCTAGTATGGAAGGTGAAGAAACCTACTACTAAGAATGATAAACTACTACAGTCAGAGCTCAACTGAAACAAGGCATTACGTTGTTACCGGAATACTCTCTCGCGCAGCACACAAGCTATAGGAAGTCTCCAAAGGTATCTCCAAACTGTTTCGAGGAGCCTCCAGGCCTGAAGAAATGTCAAACAGAGAGCATTACTTCTGGTTAGTAAGAAGAGAAAAAGAATAATAAATAGAACTAGAGATCCCCCTTTTCTTATTCAACAAACATGGTGTTATGATAAGTTATCATACTATTACCCATTAATATGATGAGAATGTGTCTCATTTGACAACTAAGTAGGGATGACAGCCCTGAATATACATTCAAATAACTGTGGTACACTGAGCTCAAGTATACCAGAAAGTAGCTCTAATTGACAAAGGTGCAGTAACTGAAAACTTTATTCGGACAATTACTGTCTGAGGAAAAGAAAAAACTTTGCATCATTCTGCATTTTGATCTCAAGCTCTTAGCTCATAAGCAAAGTATAAACCATTGTTCAAAAAACAACACAACTAACAATAGACTTCGCAATTCTTTCATTAAAAGTGTTGCAAGCGTGGAGCAATATATCTTAGAAGTTCCTAGTAGCTTCCCCCTACTGCTTGACACAGGTAACACTTACCACCATCAAGCCTTTTATGCATAACCACTTTCCTAGCCATTCTGTCCTCGTTAGCGTCAAGAAAGTGTAACAAGCTTCCCATGCACCAAGAAGTATTCCTCAAAAAAATCTGTTGCACTCAATAAAACATCTCTGGATTACACCATGAAACTGAATGTTACTCTATCTCTGTCCAAAGAATGAAATTCCAAGTCAGTCAACAGCCTGCGGAGTCTGGAATTTAAGTATTTTTCAACAATGAAATAGAGAAGAAATGCGCAATAGAATTAACACATCATGCTTCTCGAAATCATTCTATTTTCTACAGAGGTTAATCTATTGACCCAGATCGAGCTACTTGTACCATTGGCATTTTTCAGATTGTCCATGATGGCGCAATAAATCATACAGGTCAGTATTCTTTATACATTTGACAAAATCAAAATGATTTTATATTCATGTTTGCTTTTTAATAATTTTTTTAATTTTCTTCTCTTTTTTTTTTTTTTTTTCTTTTTCCTTTTTCTTTTTTTTTTTTTTTTTTTTTTTTTTTTTTTTTTTTTTATCGGGTGCACTACTTTTTTCTTTACTCGGATAAGATTCCAAACCTCAATATGTTAAGGGTCTGTAAGGCCTTATTTTTAAAAGAGAAAATTGCAGCAGAAGCTCCAAATCTTTAAAACACCTGCAGACTTTTTTCAAATCTTTGATTTGTAGCAGTCGTCACCGCTAACCTTTACATTCGTTGCAGTGAATGCCCTTTTGGATGGCTTCCGTCCAAACGCCCATCAGTTGACTATCCAAATAAAAAATTGACTACTTTTAACCAAAATAGAAAAAGGTAAAATCGTCCAAACATTTAAAATACCAAACTCTAAATGGCCCTACCGTTTTCAGCAGCCTCCTCAAACTCCTCATTCAAATCATGGCTTTGTTTAATGGGAGTTTTTGTGGGAGTCTTATATAAACTCTTCTCCGCATCCTCCCACATCGAATCATCTGCCTCCTCTGGTTTCACCCACCCCAGAAAATCCTTCC
Source organism: Olea europaea var. sylvestris (assembly GCF_002742605.1). Taxonomy (NCBI): domain Eukaryota; kingdom Viridiplantae; phylum Streptophyta; class Magnoliopsida; order Lamiales; family Oleaceae; genus Olea; species Olea europaea. The sequence goes on from NW_019259821.1 coordinate 18,797, forward strand.
CATAAACCTTCACTTTATTCGCATCGTTCGCTTCGTACCCATAGGTATTCTCAAACAAATACTCCTGATATTTCCTAACGAAACTCTTATACTCTTCCGGGCTAAAGAACTTAATTGCCCAAACCCCATTTGCCACGAAATCAACACGCTTCTGATCTTTAAATGCCTTGAACTGTAAATCTTGATTCACTTTTGACCCGATTTTCAAGACGCACCAAGAAGTCGGGTCGGATTCTTCATTTTCTTCATCCTCTTCGTCATCTTCTGAGCCAGATTTGACGAAAGAGTAAGAAGTGACTTTTTCAGAAACGACCCACTTAGAGTTGGGCGTGTTTCCACCGACGTGGAGGTAAAGCTTGACAGAATTTTTCGGATAATTACTTTGGACCTGGTTGTTGTACTTGAGTTTCAGAGCCTTGAGTCTCGATTCAACTTCATCTAAAGACGACGGTGTTTTAGGTTTTGGGTGGTCGGAGGAATAAGATGAAATGGTATTTTTAAGTGTTTGGACGATTTTACCCTCCTCTATTTTGGTTAAAAGTGGTCATTTTTTTATTTGGGCGGTCAACTGATGGACGTTTGGACGTTTTCCGTCCAAAAGGGCCTTCACTGCAATGAATGTAAAGGTTATGGGTGACTACTGCCTTAAGTCAAAGGTTTGGAAAAAGTCTACAAGTATTTTAAAAGTTTGAGACTTCTGCTGCAATTTTCCCTTTCTAAAAAGTCAAAAAGAACTTTTAAGATCCAAAAGATTACTTTTGGGGCCATTTTGTTATTTTTATGAAAGTATTTTTTGTTGTTAAAAGAGTTGTTAGAGAATGTGACTTTTTGTAAAGATACTTTTAGTGATGGCAAATTGGCTCGTCCACTCAAGTTGCCCGATTTGAGCCGAGCCCCATCTTGGAGTGTGTGGCTGAACTCGAGTCGGTCCATGTGGCTAGCAAGTCGGCCTAAAAAAAAAAGCAGTAGCCTTACTACCTTCGTGATGAAAAAAAAAACGTGCCTACTTGGCTCGGTAAGGACCGAGTCGAAAGTTCGAGTAGAGTCTCGATTTTTTGATATAGCTGTAGCTCGACTCAACTTGAACTAAAAAAAATAGAATTGTGTCCAAACCTCAATTTTCTGGTTGCAAATCGGGTCGAGTCGAGTCGACCCGTTAAAAAAAAAACAAAACAAAACAATCATTTAGCTGTCAAACAGGCAACTAAGAGGAAGATTAAAAAATGCAGAAAATCGAGCCGACTTGACAAGCTCAACCAAATTGGCTTCGACTTGGGCAAAAAAAAAAAGTCCATCTTAAAAAAGCACGAGCCGGGAGTTTTGACTCGACTCTTTGACACCTCTAGACACTTTCAACATAAAAAGCCCCTTGCCTCCCGGGGCATAGCCCAGTGGTGCAAAAAACAGAAGTGAGGTTATCTCATGCCTTACTGGCAGCTGCAGTGTGAGGGTTCGATTTCTGAGACATGGAATTGGACTCCTTGTAGGCGCAATGTACAGGCAGCTCTTGTTCCCTGGCCTGGTAGGGCACATCTAACGATTTATCTCCCTCACAAAGCTCTAAAGGCGGGACGGTGGGGGCCATCAAAATTGGGGTTCAACCTTCAACATAGAAAGCCCCTTTAAAAATTTATTTTCAAATATAAATTAAAGTAACTTATTTTGAAGGCTCTTAAATAAAAAAGTAAAAATAAAAGACATGTGAAAAAGGCAAAAATAGCCCGAAAGAGGAGACTGGTCGAGAAACAGAGGATAATAGCTCAATTTTGTTTCACGTGATTATATTCTTGACAGACCAAAAGACAGTTACACTTGTCGCAGTCTTTTTCACATACTTGAAATGACGATTTTACCCTCCCCTCTTGCCAAAACCTTTGATTCAGGAATATGCTTTTTGGATTATTTTATGGATGGAATGGAATGATAACAGCTCATAAACCGTTGTTATTAAGCACGACACGACACGACATCCCTCCCCTCCATTTGGCACATTTCTTTTCCAGATATTTTACCGTACCCTTGGCAAATGAATATGATTTAAAAAAATTGAAAAGAAACAAATTTTGATTGTGACAGATAGAATTGTTTTGAATGAGAAGAGAATAAGGAATAAGACATACTAACTACCATGCGTGTGTTTCGTCATTTTTTGCTTTATCTATCGATTTCAAGATATTGAGTAGCGAAAAAGTTAAAATTTAACAAAAGAAGTAAACTCGAGGTGTTACAAAATAGTGGGATGAGAAACAAAATGGAATGCACTGAATTTTTGGTCATCCATTATGAAAAATCCATTCTCTGAGTAGAATGTGAAAGTACGAAATGATATGATTTTGAACCCAAAGATGAAATATGATTTTAAGTCATGGGACAATTTATTTAGTGAAAATCGAGTTTGTGCCTCTATCCCTCAAAAGATATTTTGGAACAACTATAAAACTAAATTAAACGAGAAGGAAGAAAGGGAACAATATTGTTTTCTTGCCAGTTGCCACCACCATATACCTAACACTTAGACGACTAACTCTATAGTTCAAAACTGTCCCTTTCCTCACAATTTAGTAACCTCTCACTCGATTCCCTTCCATCACTATGTCTAAAAACCTATTAATAATGCAATTTGTTCAATGTGGTGATATCCTCAATCTGTGAATTAGGGGTTTGCCATCACTTAAATTGATAGCGATCGCTAATTACAATTAGCAGTATTCATGAAGAATATTTGAAGGTAAATTTAAAAACCTTCATATTAAAATTAAAATTTCAATTTTTATTTTTTTAATTTTCCAGTTTTTTATTTTAATTTTTAGATTCAATACAAAAATTTAATCTCATTATTATATTTGTAACTTATGTTTAATTTGATTATTTTTCATTGTGAGAGTGTTGTTTTTCTACTATAAAAGGGGTGAATTTTCCATTGTTTTACACCAAACAAAACAAACACTTGAAAGATACTATCTAGTCATCTTATATTCTTCTATAATTTTGACAATTGATAAGGATTTGTTATTTTTGTCCATGTGATCGAGCTCACAGAAGGAGAATCGATTGCGAGCTGTAAGGGTTTTATCTTGGAACAATGCAGTGCCAAAATTACCGCACGAAGGGGAGGCCACATGATTTTAAAACAGCATATATTGCGACTCTCTTAAGCCGACTTTTCTAACTCTATTCTCATATTTATATTATTTGATAATTTATTACACAAATCACATAATTTTTACAATAACCTAAAGTCATGTGAGTGATTTGTATAATAATAATTCGTGGTAGTTGTTAATATACTCATTATTATTATGCTTCAATTTTATTTGATTCTATTATATTTTTGTACCTTTTATAATTTTCATTTTGAAACTTACTCCAAAATTTTGCATTATTTTGGAGCTTATAGAATTTTTTTTCCTCATTAAAGATATTAGTTTTCTAACTTGTCTTTCATTATTTTGATTCTAAGAACGTGCTTCTGTTTTGATAACTTATTGAAAAGTTTTGAAGCTTGTAGTTATTTACTTGTTTACTTAAGTTTACTTGAACTTTATTTTTATCACTAGTATTTTAAATCTTTCCTCACAATTTAGTAACCTCTCACTCGATTCCCTTCCATCACTATGTCTAAAAACCTATTAATAATGCAATTTGTTCAATGTGGTGATATCCTCAATCTGTGAATTAGGGGTTTGCCATCACTTAAATTGATAGCGATCGCTAATTACAATTAGCAGTATTCATGAAGAATATTTGAAGGTAAATTTAAAAACCTTCATATTAAAATTAAAATTTCAATTTTTATTTTTTTAATTTTCCAGTTTTTTATTTTAATTTTTAGATTCAATACAAAAATTTAATCTCATTATTATATTTGTAACTTATGTTTAATTTGATTATTTTTCATTGTGAGAGTGTTGTTTTTCTACTATAAAAGGGGTGAATTTTCCATTGTTTTACACCAAACAAAACAAACACTTGAAAGATACTATCTAGTCATCTTATATTCTTCTATAATTTTGACAATTGATAAGGATTTGTTATTTTTGTCCATGTGATCGAGCTCACAGAAGGAGAATCGATTGCGAGCTGTAAGGGTTTTATCTTGGAACAATGCAGTGCCAAAATTACCGCACGAAGGGGAGGCCACATGATTTTAAAACAGCATATATTGCGACTCTCTTAAGCCGACTTTTCTAACTCTATTCTCATATTTATATTATTTGATAATTTATTACACAAATCACATAATTTTTACAATAACCTAAAGTCATGTGAGTGATTTGTATAATAATAATTCGTGGTAGTTGTTAATATACTCATTATTATTATGCTTCAATTTTATTTGATTCTATTATATTTTTGTACCTTTTATAATTTTCATTTTGAAACTTACTCCAAAATTTTGCATTATTTTGGAGCTTATAGAATTTTTTTTCCTCATTAAAGATATTAGTTTTCTAACTTGTCTTTCATTATTTTGATTCTAAGAACGTGCTTCTGTTTTGATAACTTATTGAAAAGTTTTGAAGCTTGTAGTTATTTACTTGTTTACTTAAGTTTACTTGAACTTTATTTTTATCACTAGTATTTTAAATCCTAGACACAAAAGTTACAATTTAGAAAATGTTATGAACAATGCTCCTTTTATTGTCTAAAAAGTACACTGGTAATGTAAATTTTTTATGATTATTGTATTTGGAGCTTCAATATTCATTCAATCTCTAATATTATTACTTGGAATAATTGTTATTAGAGAATTAATATAGTCAAGCTTTAAATATTTGACTTAATTGGAAATTTTATTGTTGGTGTTGTGTGTATATATACAACAAATTTATATATTTACAGTTACTTTGCCTTAGTAATTCATAGTATAAGAATGACATATCGTAAAGATACTAATAGTGCTAAATCGAAGAATTTTGATGGAAAAAATTTTAAAACATGGAAAAAGCAAATGGAATATTGATTGACCGTTCTGGGATTAATTTTTGCTATAAAAGAAGATAATGAATGAAGAGACTCTACCTCATGGTATAACCCAGAACAAATTGAATTACATGGTCATAATCGAATTTTTAAGTGTTCTTTCTGATAGACTTTATGATATTTATGAAAATATCATGAGTACTAAAGAGTTTCAGAAAACATTAGAGGAAAAATATGAAATTGATGATGCTGGAGTCAATAGATTCAACGCGACAACTTTTAACAAATTTGTTATTATGGATGACAAATCTATAAACGAACAAAACCATCAATTTCAAGATTTACTATGACATGTAGAAGAAAAAGGGTTAAGTTTTAGTGAGGACTATAAAATTTCATGCCTTGTAGATAAACTTCTACCTTTTTGGTCGAATTTTGCTAAAAGTCTTAGACATAAGCAAGAGATTTTAATTTTTAACATTGAACATAGTATTAAATTTTTTGAAAATAGAAGAGCAACATAGAAATCATACCAACAAAGTTGATGAATCTCATGCTAAAGCAAACTTGGTAGAAAAATTTAAAAACCCTACTAGCTCCTCAAAGCAATTTAAGTCTAGAGGTAATAAGTTTAAGTTTTGTTTTTTTTTTTTTTTTTTTTTTCTAAGTTCTAAGAGTTTGTGTAAATCTTATCAGACTTCAAGTGGAGGAAGCGTAACTTTCGGAAATGACTCCACTGCTTTTTGTATTGGGAATTGGAAGTGTCAAGATTAAGATGACTTCTGAAAATAGTTTAATTTTAGATCAAGTTCGACATGTTCTTGAAGTTAGAAAAAATTTAGTTAATGGATCATTTTTAGTTGAACAAGGTTTTAAACTTGTAATGGAATCAAATAAAGTTGTTATAACAAAAAATAATATCCTTGTTGGGAAAGGTTATATTAGTGATCAATTGTTGAAATTAAATATGATTGAAAATCTTGATCATAATTCTTCTATGATTCTTACTCTTGACGTTAATTATTAGTGACATGAAAGGTTGGGTCATGTAGAAACTTGTGGTTCTAAACTTAATTCCAAAATCTCAAGTTGGTAATAACAAGTGTGAAGTTTGTGTACCAGCCAAACAAACTAAGAGACATTTCAAATATGTAAAAAGGGATACAAACCTCTTAAAATTGATTCATAGTGATGTTTGTGATTCCAATGCCAACACAAGTTGATAATAAATTTTGTAACGTGTATAGATGACTATTCTAAGTACTACTATATTTATTTATTAAAAACGAAAGATGAAGTCTATGATATGCTCAAAATCTATAAAGCTAGGGTCGAAAATCAATTAAAACATAAGATAAAAATCTTGAGGTCCGATAGAGAATGAGAATATACTAGAGGAATAATTTTAATGATTACTATGAAGATAATGGTATGATACACGAAGTGATACCTCCTTATTTACCACAATTCAATGGTATTACAGAAAAGAAGAATATAACTTTAATGGATATGGTAAATGTCATGTTCATATGTTCCGGAGCACCTGAAAACTTTTCTAATTCTATTCTCATATTTATATTATCTGACTCATACTTATACTTATAGTTAACAATTTATTACGCAAATCAGTAACTTTTACAACAAGAATATCATCAGGTTAAACCTTCCTCGCTAACTGGTCTGGGCACAAAATTCACGAATCAACTATTGAGCCAGGCCGAACTGCACGCGTGTATTGAGTTGGCCACAATAAGCAAAAGTAAATGCCTGTTTCCAAGAGAAATGCTGAATGGGTGAAGAACTCAATGACATGCGAATTTGTAAAGAAATCTCCCTTTTTTCTGTCTCATACGTTAACTTTTAAATGGCTGGATGTTGATTTAAAAAATAGGTTTTGACTGCCTTTGACTCAATATTAATACAAGACTTCTTAATTGTTAATTTTAACTTAAATTTTAATCAAAAAATTTAATTGAACCAAACAGGTGTTAGTGAATAATGTTGTTTATCATTAGTAGATATAATCGTCGATTAATTTTTTTTTAGTGTCTTAAAATGCATCAAAATTTCTTTAAAAATGAGTTGGAAAACATATTGCCACATAGATTAATGATTATTTGTACTAATGATAAATGAAGTGCTCGTGGAAGAGATTTTTTTAATCACTTTTCTCCACAATCATTTTCAACAACACATTATTAAAAAAAAAAAAAAAAATCATTTTTTACGTTCTCTTATAACTCTTCATTACTTTTTAACTACACATTTCTCAAAAAAAAAATATAATAATAATAATAATAACTTTTTAAAAAATTACTCCTATTTAGTTGCTCAAAATTAAATTTGAATTTATAAAATTAAGGTCAAGAGTTAACCGTCCAAAACATGAAAGGAAAGTTGGAAATGTATCGAGAACATGTTGGAAAGTCGGAAAAAGTTTTAATCCCAACCTTGAGGTCTACAAGCCACTTGACCAATTTATTTGCCTTAACAGCTGGTCTGACCTCCTATCAGCTGTATGATTGGCCAAAAAAAAAAAAAAAAA
>NW_019259821.1:26270-34863 GCF_002742605.1 Olea europaea var. sylvestris
AAAAAAAAAAAAAAAAAAAAAAATCACCTAAAAATGAAAATGTTTCCCTTATTTTGAGGAAAACAAAAACCTACTAACCCAACAAAGAAAATATTTTCTTTAATTGCAGACTATTGAGTCAGTTCGAAAATTTATCAGTGCGCACTCGAAAAGTAGTAGCTACGGATTCTCTCGTCATAAAAAAAATAAATAAATAAAATAAAATAAAATATATATATATATATATTATTTGAAAAGAAAAAAATTAAGCATATTTTCAAAAGTTGAAAAATATTTTCAATGAGAAAAATAGCAATTAATAGTGCAAAATAGGAATTTGAGTAAAAAATTTTGATATTTTCCATGGAAAATAAATCAATAATATATTAAAATATCACATCAAAGGAGAATAATTTTTTTAACGATTTTAACTCCTTACAATTCAATTATTTTAATAATATCTTACTTTTAATTTTTCGATATGTAACAAATACTACATAATTATTGTCATTTATGAAATTTGAGTATTTGATTCTCAATTAATTAACATTCACATTAACCTAGATTCAATGAATTTTTACTTGATGAATCTTAAACATGAATTTAGAGTTATTATAAATGAATTTATTCATATTCATGTATTCAAAAATTTTAATGGGTGTGCAAATTTATTTATTAACAATTAATTTTTATGTATCAAATGTAATATAAAAAGATTGCTCATTTATCGTATTTCATTATTACCAAAATATTGAATCGTAGAAATTGAGTTTTGAGAGTACGATTTGAGTACAATTTTTTTCTCTTAAATTTCTATATTAAATTTTATTTTCTTTAATTCGTTCAAAACTTATTAAATTTTCCAACAAAATTGGTACCAAATATTACATTTACATCACTTATAATATATTTTAAAATAACGTACAATGCACATTCAACTTTAACTAGTGCAATCAAACATACCTAAGAAGCTCCACTAGTCTTTGAAAGTGAAAGAGATTTCCATTCATTTAAATTTAGTAAATGCAATTTTAGTTTAAAAATAATATTCCGTTTTATTTGTGTTGGAATTATAATCTAGTTTTGTATTTTTCATAGTTTCAGTAAATTATGTTTCTTCGGAAATGAAATGAATGGAATAGTGTTTTTTTTTTGAAAAATGAGTTGTTGAAAAATAAGAAGAAAAATTTCGATTTACGTATAATATTATTTTATATAAGATTGTGTAATTAAAAATAAGAGAAAGAAAAATAAAATGTAATGAAATGAAAATTAATGGGGGACAAATGGTAGCTAAACCGCACCGACTCTTTAAGAAATTTTAAACGAGGTGGACCGTTGGGTTTCAGTCAAGTGGTCAAACACGGAAATCCCAACGTGCAATAATCATGAGCATAAAAGCCACTTACAGTTAATTAATGTAGAATAATCACTTTCTTAAAAAGAATGGAAAAAACGCCGACTACAGAAAGTAGCCGCTTCATATTACCAAATAATGATATATCATCATCACATTAAAAAATAGGTAAAGCAAAAGAGCTTTGATCAAACTTTTTGATCGAAATCGAGTTCATAGAATATTTGGCTATGTTGAAAGGAAGTTTTATTACTTAACAAAATAACTTTTAAAATTATATTAAGTAATTTTTTTAATTCGTGTTGACCCTAGCCAAAGAGGTACTTGATCAGCTTCTCTTCCTTGGAATCTTCTGTATAAGATTCGAAGTTGGTGGATCCAATTGCCCTTTGCAAACAAGCAGATGAGAACATAGTGATTCTTTAAGCACAAATCAGTCACTTGTTCGACCATTATTGATCTATTTTTAAAAAATCGAATTAGGATCGATAGTTTGGTTCAAGACAATTTAAATCAAGCATCAAGCATCTTTTGAGGCTAAAACTCCTCTGTTGGTAGAGACGAAAACGTACAATCTTTTCGGTAAGTCGATATTATGAGCCAAACAAACTAAAAAGGCTAGAACTCGACAAGTCAGTGAAGAATGGAAATGGGCTTCTATATCGTTGAAATTCAAGGTTGACCTTAAGATTTTGGAGGCCTCAGATCAATTTCAAATATGAAACCATATATATATAACAAAAAGAATAATTTTTTTGGGGCTCCCACAGAAGTGGGGCCTTAGACGATCGCCTACCCCGCCTATAGTCAGGGTCGGCACCGTTGAAATCAAGTGATAGAATGCATGCTTGGTACTTCTCGAAAGGAAAGGATGCTAATTCTAACTCTGAAATTGAGGAAAATACAATTGATGCTAATAAAGAAAATCGTGTAGTTCATGCGCGTTTGGATGGAGCTTATGGAACTTTCTTGTAAGCCCACAAAGCCATCTAAACATACCACTCGTCTTTAGAGATAATTGAAAACACAATCAAATTGTAAGAATATTTCTTGATCGTATGTGGTGCCAATACTGAAGGTTTCAATCAAAATTAACATCCTATTTGAAATGTTCGTTAGTGAGCTGGGAATTGTTGAGTATTCAACCAACAAGAATGTCCCTAATTATTGGCTTGGCGAACAGAGCTAATTTAATTCTTTTTTTTTTTTTTATGTTTTTCCACATGCACTGAAAGTGAGGACATAAAGATTATAAGAATGTAAAGCCAGCAATAGGAAACATGTAGGCTTCAAAAAAGACCCAATAATTTAAGCTAAAGAACACATTATTGTATTAGAAGTATAAGATATAATAATGAAAAGCAGAACTAAAGAAGGCAAAACCTATACCTCACAACTCATGAATATGGATTGCTTTGGTGGGGGCTTTTGGTTTGTAAAAGCAAAAACTTATCAATCAAATGATGTGAAAAAGGATGTGTCATGTGCATGCAACCTGAAAGTAGGAGTTTTTAGGCAAGCTTAATGAGTGAATCCATTTTCACTTTTTGAGCAATTTGGACCACTCCCAATGAAATTTTACTAGCTCGTCTGCCTACCATCATAACTCCGGCTTTCGAAACAAGATTTGTTCAAATTGGCTAGGCGACCTACCTTGATACCATCGTTCGATTTTGAAATAGATTTGAAAAATTTTGCTAGGGTACCTAATCGTATAGTTTGATTTTGGAACAGGGATTCTTTACTTCTACTCGAGAAAGTTTTATATTAAGACTAATTTCAGTAAATGATTTACTGAGAAAATGTATAGTGAAAAAATATTATTTAGTTTATATATGCACAAACGATATTTTGATAAATTAATTTCTCTTGGATTGAATAGTTTTGGGAGTGTGTAAGATCATGAATAGGAACATTTTATCAGCATTTCTTTTCCAATCCATAGAATTAGGGTCAATTGATTTGCTTGGGTGATGATTATAGAGTGTGTGCTAATGAATGAGCTATGTTGCAATATAAGGCTAATATATACACATTCAATATGAGAATTATATGGCAAAATTTTTCATCGATAAATACAACGTGCAGGCCCTTGTAGACACAATTAGTTTTGAGAAAATTACTCTAGAAATTATTTTTAATTTTAAAATTACTATTTTACTGTTACTACTTTTTTAAAAGATATATATACGCATACGAACACGTGCACACACAAACATAAGCAACAAAGGGAGGAGATCTAATGATGGCCCACCTACTGCCAGTGATAACATCGTCGATGGAGCGAATGTCAACAGCATCACGATTGCAGATTTTTAGTGGCTTTGAAGATGATGAATGTTGGAGCAAATCAATATGAGTGGTGGTGGTGGTGGTGGTGGTTTAGCTAGGGTTTGGTTGTAGGCTTCAATTTGTTTCGTGGTGGTGTAGTAATGGGCGTTGGATGGTAGCGGAATATTCCTACGTTGTTTGTGGTGGTGGGAGATGGCAGCCTTGTGGTGTAGATTGATGTCGGTGGTGCGGAAGACTATTTTGATATTGTTTATGATGTGAGAGATTGTGGTGCTGATTGGTGGTAGTCGCGATGATGTTGATTTAGTGGATATGGTGGTGATGGTGATAATAATGATATAGAGTGGCGATAAAGATTTGATAGTGACGATGATGGTGATTTTGGCCTAGGCAATGGTGATATGGTGGAAATATGCAATGACAAAGGTAGTTGAAATAACTTGCGCGAGTCCATGTAACACACAGTGTTACAAGGTGTAGCACTTTTGTTATTAAAAAAGTGAAATAGTGATGTAAATAGTAAATAATAAATAATAAGTTAAAATAGTTTTTTGATTTTATCAAATAAAAAAGTTTAGAGAAATGGTTTGCTTTTTAGGCTATTTGTGGAAATTTCCCATTACTCGTTCAACATCTTTTTGTTTCATGGGCCCGATGAAACCCGATCTCTAGACTGATCATGAAAAATTTTGGTGAAAATTACACTAAAGCAAGTATTTAAATATAAGACTTCAAAAATCAGATAAAAATTAGGTGACAAAATAATATTTTAATAACTATAAATTAATAAATATAACCACATCCACAATTCAATTAAACTCTCAAATCCTAATTTATTATATATATATCTCTTCCTTGTTTCGCTTTATCCCTCTTTCTACCCATCGGTGGTGATCGTCGCGAACCATCACCATCCTTGCACCCAATCTCTTTTTCAATCTGTAACACACAACTTTGACCAATAAAATGGTAGCGACATGCCACAATCTCCTCTACCCTCGCATGGCATCGCACCTCGTGATGTATTGCACTATGATGGCCCACCTACTGCCAGTGATAACATCGTCGATGGAGCGAATGTCAACAGCATCACGATTGCAGATTTTTAGTGGCTTTGAAGATGATGAATGTTGGAGCAAATCAATATGAGTGGTGGTGGTGGTTTAGCTAGGGTTTGGTTGTAGGCTTCAATTTGTTTCGTGGTGGTGTAGTAATGGGCGTTGGATGGTAGCGGAATATTCCTACGTTGTTTGTGGTGGTGGGAGATGGCAGCCTTGTGGTGTAGATTGATGTCGGTGGTGCGGAAGAATATTTTGATATTGTTTATGATGTGACAGACGGTGGTGCAGATTGGTGGTAGTCACGATGATGTTGATTTAGTGGATATGGTGGTGATGGCAATAATAGTGATATTGAGTGGCGATAAAGATTTGATAGTGACGATGATGGTGATTTTGGCCTAGGCAATGGTGATATGGTGGAAATATGCAACGACAAAGGTAGTCGAAATAACTTGCGCGAGTCCATGTAACACACGGTGTTACAAAGTGTAGCACTTTTGTTATTAAAAAAGTGAAATAGTGATGTAAATAATAAATAATAAGTTAAAATAGTTTGTTGATTTTATCAAATAAAAAAGTTTAGAGAAATGGTTTGCTTTTTAGGCTATTTGTGGAAATTTTCCTTTACTCGTTCAACATCTTTTTGTTTCATGGGCCCTGATGAAATCCGATCTCTAGATTGATCACGAAAATTTTTGGTGAAAATTACACTAAAGCAAGTATTTAAATATTAGACTTCAAAAATCAGATACAAAGTTTATTTAGTCAAAAATTAGGTGACAAAATAATATTGTAATAACCATAAATTAATATATAGAACCACATCCACAATTCAATTAAACTCTCAAACCCTAATTTCTCTCTCTCTCTCTCTTCCTTCTTTCGCTTTATCCCTGTTTCTACCCATTGACGGTAATCGTTGCGAACCATCACCATCGTTGCACCCAATCTCTTTTTCAATCTGTAACACAGCAGCTTCGACCAATAAAGTGGTAGCGACATGCTACAATCTCTTCTTTGCCCTCATGTGGCATCGCACCTTGCGATGTATTGCGCCATGCGATTCACCAATTGATCATCAAAGGTGCTATATAACTTCTCTGCACAATCATAGGAACTTGGCGCTTTCCCTAGTAATAGATTACTTAATTTGATAGGGAGAAGGGGAGTGAGGATATAAATAAAAGTAGTAGAGATAGTAGTCAAACAAAGGCAGCGTCACACTATAGTAATTTGAGTGCTTTGTCCAATAAAATATCGAAATTGTGAGGCCATCGCTCAGGTCCCGACTTGGGAGTAGATCGGGTTATGTCTTTGCTCATCGCCATTGCAGCAATGGTGATGCCAGCTGTTGAGAAAAATGTAGGAAAATTTGAAAACTTTATGAACTCCAAGGCACGAAAAAACGTTATCTTTTAAGAGATATTTCTCACCTATCCAACGAAATCACGACTGGGGTATGATAGAAAATCTCTCTCAAGATACAATGGAGGCGTTTGATTCAAATTGTGACTATTTGATCAAACCAAGAAGACACTCGAAAAAGAACTGATGATGCCAAGAGAAAGAAAGAAGAATATTTTTTTAATGTGTTTTGCAAAAGAGAATTTGCCCAGAATTTATAGAAATTGAGGCAACCGTTTGAATAGTTATATCCCTTGAAATAAAGAACACATCTGTTGGAAGTAACAGTCAAAACGAACAAATGCACATATTCAAAGACTTTTGAAGGCAAACACTAGTCGGGGCGGCAAATCATTCGCAAAACAAAAAAATAAATACATGCAAAATGATGAAAAATATCTAACATATCTGAAAATTTAATGAACTCCAAGGCACGAAAAAACGTTATCATTTATTAGATTCATTTTGAACATACCATTACATGAGTAACATTTTCCGACAAATACATTATTCTTAGATACTATAAGGCTATCAGATTCAATTACAAGCTTAAAACCTGCCTTGTTAAAATGATCCCCAGAAATCAGGTTCTTGGTCATTTCAGGCACATGGAGAACTTCTGCCAAAGTCAGATTCTTTCCCGAAATGAATTTCAGTTCAACTGATCCAATTCCAACAACTTTGGTACGAACATTGTTACCCATTTTTACTTCTTTTCCATCTGTGCATTCTTTGTAAGTCTTGAATTGAGATCTGTCATTACTTACATGAATTGTAGCTCCCGTATCTAACTACGGGATCTAGTTTTTGCTGTACAGGGACGATGTTATTGGGATGTAGCTAGTTGTACGGGATGGACTGGTTGATTTGTGACCAAGTATTGGGGGGCGTTTGTGACCAACTGCTTAATTGTGACCTAAAAATTCGATAATTTATGGTTGAGAAATTATATGTGATCAACTAATTTTATAATTTTGTGACCAGCAAATAAGGTATGATTTATATTTTTTATTTGTGACCAATGAAATAAATTATGACCTGTGAATTTTTTGATTTGTGATTGTGAAATAACATGCAATCAATTAATTTAATAATATGTGATCAATAAATAAGTTGTGACCTATAAGTATGTACCAGTGATTATTATTTATATACTTGTGACCTTAATATATTTAATTAATAAAATAATTTTAATTATTTATTTATCATCCAATTTTTGAATTTTGAAAATTAAAACTTGAAAATTGAAGTGGCCCATAGTTAATAAATGCGTGGGAAAATTTCACAAGTAAGAGATTAAGTATACCATATTTCAAAATTAAGAAAACAAGTTTCAAACTTCAAAAATCAGATTTTTATTATATTTTATCTATGATTTAATTAATTAATTAAATAATTTATTAATTAAATATATTTAGGTCACATATTTGTATAATTTGGTCACAAATTAACAATTCAACTAGTCATTTATTATTTTTTGGTCACAAATCAAAAATTTTATATCACAAATTATTATATGATCACAATTCAAAAGTTTTGTAGGTCACAGTTTTTTTGTTGGTCACAAATTAAAAAATTAATTAGTCACGAATTAATTTTTAGTCACGACTTATCAAATTATTGATCACAATTTATTTTTCGGTCACAAATCAAAGAATTTATAGGTCATAGAATATTTTTGGGTGGGTCACGAATCCAAAAATTTTATAGGTCACAGATTTGTTCGAGATTACAAATCAAAATTTAGTAAGTTATAGATCACATCATTGATCACAAATTCAAAAAATTATAGGTCACATAATATTTTTGGGTCACGAATCTAAAAATTTTATAGGTCACAGATTTGTTCGAGATCATAAATCAAAATTTTATAAGTCACAGATCACATTATTACTCACAAATTCAAAAAATTATAGTTCGCAGAATATTTTTGGGTCAGGAATTCAAAAATTTTATAGGTCACAGATTTGTTCGAGGTCACAAATCAAAGAATTTATAGGTCACAGAATATTTTTGGGTCACGAATCCAAAAATTTTATAGGTCACAGATTTGTTCGAGGTCACAAATCAAAGAGTTTATAGGTCACAGAATATTTTTGGGTCACGAATCCAAAAATTTTATAGGTCACAGATTTGTTCGAGGTCACAAATTTTCAGAACTAAAATAATTACTAATTGCAAAAAATTATATATTATAAAATAAACAAGTGCTAGACATAACAATTTTTTTACAAATTTTTGCAGCAGCAAGATCAAACTCTGCCATTCAGTAATCACTGGAAGCACTAGATGATACTTAAAATTCAATTTCCAAATCTAGCTTTCTAACCTAAACCCAAAAAACCAGACAAATATGGACACAGAAAAGAAGAAGAAACAACAATCTAATGACTGTAAGCCAAATCAACATACACCACGACAAATATGGACACAGAAAAGAAGAAGAAACAGCAATCTGATGACTGTAAGCCAAATCAACATACACCACCACCGGGGCGTA
>NW_019259821.1:42220-43765 GCF_002742605.1 Olea europaea var. sylvestris
TTTCCCCCCCCCCCCCCCAACGCCCACACACACACACGAATCAAGGATATGGGACACAACTTTTTCTTCATTTATATTTATATTGTTCCAAAGATTATGACATTAATATTATCTTGTCAAATATGGCTTTGCCCACATGGACTTCTAACGAGGAAAACTGTTTGAAAACTCAAGGCAATTTTTATTAAAACTTGCTGCTATAATTCTAGCAATACAATTAAGTTAGGTAAGGATCTTGCTAGGACTTAGTTCGCGTAAAGACTTTTAACGAGCTCAATAGACTTATGTCGATCTCTTCGATCTTGTCAGCTGAAAACTGAGTTCAGTCTTGACATCAAGTAGGAGCTCTTGTGTTCTTTGGGATCTTTCTCTTAAACTGAAAGGTCAATCTAGAGATTTGCATGTGTTGTACGACATGAAAACTTAAGCTTTTAAACAAGGTCACACGTATATTTAAATATTGTCTTCAACATGCCTCTCCACATCTAGGAACGTCAAAGCCTCATATGTGCACAATTTCGTTGAATGGGTGCCAGCACGACCTAAACCCATGACCTACCATGCTAGATATGTATATTAATTCACTAATTCTCTCTCATAATTTCATTCTTTCTACATATCTACTAACCCGTCCAAAATTCACTGTTTCATTGTTTGCAAAGGGATTATTATTATTTATGGATCTTGACCTCCAGCACATTTAGCCCATGTTTGGCCCCTATTAAATTAAAATTTAATTTTCTCTCTCCTCTTATTAACCACATATTCTCCAATAAAATAATATTACGCGTAAACTTAAAAAAATTTCCTTCATTTTTAACCACACATTCTCCAAAAAATTACTACTCCCCTCGTTATAATTTGGTATTTGTGCCCAATAGAAGTTAGACATGGCCAGTAACTGTATAATATGGCAGAAAACAAACATAACTGTGGTGCTCTTTTTTATTGTGATATTCAGAAGGTGGTTATTGAATTCATTGTATGTTCTTGCCTTTGTTTTGATTATATTTGGTATGATGCTTGCATAGTCTGCTATTCCAAATCTAAATTTCCATTCTAAGGTTGGAGATTAAGGACAATATTTGATGGCAAATAATAGTTATGTCATGATTAAGAAAATTCAAAACAGAAATGGTAAATCTCTTTCTAGACTTAAATGTAAGCTATGAAACTATATAAGGATTATTTTTGAAGCAACTTATAAGTAATCTAGCAAGACGTGTAGAATGGCAAATTAATTATCTAATGCTAAATACTATTCAAAATTCGGCAAAACTAATTTGAAAATAGTTTGGGTTTGACTTAACGTTATGTTGCAGCCCCTGGGATTTTCAGATAATATCAAACCTGATGATGTAAACCCCCGTTTGGTTTTCCACTATGGTATCCCTACAGGATCCATGTTGCTGGCATATGACTCCATTCAACAAATTCTTGCTATCGCAACTAAGTAAGTTTCTCTTCCATATTTTGGTCAAATATCGTTCAAGTTGCCTAAGTAATCCCCTTTAATGTGTTTTGCAAAAATGGTTGAATGTGGAC
>NW_019259821.1:47973-49702 GCF_002742605.1 Olea europaea var. sylvestris
TCACATTATAATCCCTTTAGAGTTATACCTATGGCAACATGCTAAATTAAAAAGGAGAGTTTTTGAAGTAGATCTCTTTCCAACAAAAGAAAGTTTTTATCAAGACCTGGCTTTTGAGCTTCCCGACTGTAAGTCTTACAATTTATCCTTCCATGGCTCCTCTCTTCTTCAGCCGATTGCATCACATCAAGCTCAGATCTGATCAATCTCTCTCCTTGGCCAATCCATTATTTTAGTTTGCTATAACTATCGTCTTCAAATGGTAGCAACCTGATAATTCTTTTTATATGTTTCCAGGGTTCTTATTATCTATTCTGATGGTGTTATTACATTATGGGCAATTCAAGAAAGCAAAGCCATTTTCACAGCTGGTGGTACCACATTGCAATCTCTATCTCACGAGACAAAGAAAGTAACAGCAGCATGTTGGGCTTGTCCTATTGGAAGTAAAGTAGTTGTTGGATACAGCAATGGAGATATATTCATCTGGAGTGTTCCATGTCCCTTAAATTCAAAGACTGAACGGGCCTTTAAAAATGAACTATGCAGTGGTCAAAGTGCTCCTGTTTGTAAATTGAATCTTGGATATAGAGCGGATAAAATCCCAATATCTACTTTAAAATGGGTTGATATAGATGGAAAATCAGGTCGACTATATGTTTTAGGCTCCTCTGACCATCTTTCTGCAAACTTGTTGCAGGTATTAAGTTGATTTTGACCATGATACATGCTTCTAGATTAGTTGCACACCTCCTAAAGAAACTCATGATTCTATATTAGATTTTGTGATCTCAACGAACGAGCTTTTCTGCATATTTTCATAGATAATTACAAAAAATTGATGTGTTATTTATGGCATGCTCTTGGCTTATTTAAGTTTAGATCAATGTTTATTGTCTGAAATATCAATGTGATGTTGCAGGTTGTTCTACTGAATGAACAAACGGAATCTCGCACAATTAAGTTAGGGCTTCAGCTTCCAGAATTGTGTGTTGATATGGGGATTGTTTCAAGCTCCATTGGACAAAACAAGCACAGATATGACTCTCTTCTTTTGCTTGGAAAGTCTGGTCATGTCTACGCGTATGAAGATAGTTTAATCGAAAGATACCTGATACAGAGTCAAACAAAATCATCACCATCACTCCCGAAGGAGGTTATAGTGAAACTACCATTTTCGGATTCAAGGATCACGGTATCCAAACTTGTAACGAATAATCCATGTATGCCATACTCTGGAGATGAGGTAGACATGAGATCACTGATGACTATCATATTTTGACACGATCAGATCATTGTTGACCAATAAATGGTTTTCCATGTTATTGTAATGTAGGACTTCATTGTGCTGGCGAAAAATAGTCTGCCACTTTTCCCATTTGAGAGAAGGCAGAAGGAAGGGAATAACTCAAACTCAACCAACTTTAGTTCATTTTCTACAGCTAGGAACTTGTACATAACAGGACATGATAATGGAGCCATTAACTTTTGGGACGCATCATGCCCACTTTTGCTTCTGGTAGCATCTCTAACTCAACAGGTAATTCTCTGCAGTGGCTTTACCATAAGTCTACATTATATGTGAATGTTTATCAATACTAGTGGATGATTGTAGATGTCCAAAATCTTGTTTTATTACTTTCATCATCATATAGTAATAGCATCCTTTATTTAATTGTACGCAAAACCTACTTGTACATACAAGAGGAAAATGTGGAAATTTGGAAAC
>NW_019259821.1:50026-131659 GCF_002742605.1 Olea europaea var. sylvestris
TTTTTTCTTTTCCTAATACCTTTGGGACTACTTTAGACAGCCTAATTTATTTTGACTTGATTTTGCAGAGTGATAATGATTTTTCCTTAACTGGTGTACCGTTGACAGCATTG
This sequence comes from Olea europaea var. sylvestris, assembly GCF_002742605.1. NCBI lineage: Eukaryota > Viridiplantae > Streptophyta > Magnoliopsida > Lamiales > Oleaceae > Olea > Olea europaea. The sequence goes on from NW_019259821.1 coordinate 50,140, forward strand.
TACTTTGCCTATGACTCACGAATCCTGATATCTGGAGATCAAAGTGGAATGGTAAGATGGTTTCTTGATAGAGTTCTGGAAATATAATTTTTGTGCATATTTATGTGGATTTTAGAAGTGGTACAGCCTTTTACTATGTATGCTTTTTCAGGTCCGCATTTATAAACTTAAATCAGAGCCATTTGCACCTCAGAGCAGTTTTTTGTCCTTGCAAGGTACTAAGGGTTTTTTTGGCCTTCAATATCACTTGAATCTCGACTTGTGTCACAGATTATTTTTTCTTATTATTTAGTTGGAATTATTTGTTCAATACTGCTAGAGTCCATAGTTGTTTTATGAGAGTGCCGAGGGAATGCTGGAAAGAGATTTGTGCTGATTCACTTTTTAAATAATTTTTTGTGAATACCAAGTAAGATCAATTTAATACAAACTGATGTTTGATCAGAATTTACAATATTGGAGGAACTTATTGGTTTTGATGCAATAATGTTGCCCTTGTTCAAAGGAATAAGACAGGGCAATAATATCAGCTACAAAGTTAAGACTTACTGATAATTATGCAAGTTCTGGGATCTGTTTCATATTATGACACATCTGCTCAGATTTTATATAGTTTATATTGTTCCTGCCAGTATGCAGTTATTGATAGCCTGTGACTCTGTATAGGTTCTTTTGAAGAAAATTACATGTACATAGGTGCCTCATATTATATGTGATGCCTTTGTAATTATTCAAAAGCAGCAAGTGAATGTAAGTTTTTTCTTTACGGGTCACCAGGAAGTTCGAAGAAAGGAAACAATAACATCATTCGAAGCATTAAACTTGTAAAGGTTAATGGCGCAGTACTTTCAATACACGCAGCTCAAAATTTAAAACAGATTGCGGTTGGGTCTGATCAAGGATATGTAAGATTTACATTTTTCTTCCTCTTCCTCTTCCTCTTCCTCTTCTTCTTCAATACTATGGTTTCCTATAGAGAGTTTACACTAAATATTATTGCAGTTTTGGTATCCAGTCACATAAAAGGTCAAAATCTGAAATCTATTGTAAATATACTGGATTTTGTTGATTGGAATCAATTGTAGATGGAAAAAAATAGTGAAGATTTTATGCTCAAATTGGCAACTGCAGGAAGGCAATATGTCTGAACTGTTGACTTTGGTCAGTTTTGTTAGTTTTACCCACTTAAATGTCTCTACTGTCATGTTAACGAAAACTTGTAAATGTATGAACATGATGTTGAGTTCAAGTACTGCGTGAGTTAGGATTATGAATCCTTCACCTCCATTGGAATTTTATAGTAGCAATTATAATGATCTATGATTGAAAATAATTCTTCCTGATTATCTTACGGTTTTTATTGACACGTCCTTAAATGTGATCCTTCTGACGTAACTTGAAGGAAAAGTTATCTCATTTAAGCATTCAAATACTTAATGCTTACAGGTATCATTAATCGATCCGGAGGGTCCCTCTATTTTGTATCAAAGGCATATTCCTAGCGAACTCTCCACGGGGATTATATCGACACATTTTGAAACTAGTAAATTTCATGGTTTTGAGAAAAATATTTTGATGGTGGCAACAAAAGATTCATCAGTTTTGGCACTTGAGAGTGATACAGGAAACACACTTAGCTCCAGTGTGGTCCGTCCAAAGAAACCCTCTAGAGCTTTATTTATGCAGATTTTTGGTGAGTAAGATTTTAGTTTAGACTTTCTTTTTGGTATTAATTTGGAGGATTTACAAACTCTCTAGAGAGAATTGATATCACACTTTCCTCCTTTAAATTTTTACAGGTGGACAGGGAGGGTCCGGTAGAGGATATACTGTATCAGATGGTGTAGGCATTAATAACGTGAACCTTGATGATGCCATACTATTGTTATGTGCAGAAAAAGCTGTTTATGTATATTCCTTATTGCATGTAGTTGAGGTAAAAGTACTTCTGTCATATATCCTTTAATAAAAGATACGCAATTGAACTGCAGCTGATTTTCTCTTTTGTTTTCATCATCTCTTTTCTTCAGGGAACTAAGAAAGTGCACTACAAAAAGAAGTTCCATTCCTCTTCTTGTTGCTGGGCATCAACTTTCTGTACTCCTAATGATGGACTTATACTTCTTTTCTCTGATGGAAAAATTCAGATAAGGTGATATTTCACTTCTACTCAGTACTAACATACATGGTTACATAGAGTCATATAAGCTTTACTGACCAGGATTACCTTCACAATGAAATTTCTGCGGCTTAATATATGAGTGGAGTTGAATTGTGTCTTTAAATGCAAAGATTTTGTGACTTGATGGAGTTTTTGGTTCTTATTGTAGACTATTTTGCACTTAAAATACTCCCATCTTAGGAGGAAGAACTTTTCTGGTATTGCATTTGGTTACTCTTCGTAAAATTTAAATTTTTTGACTTCTCTCTTCAAATGATTACGAATTTGAGTTCGTTACGTGTGCAAACTTCACGGTACTCTCAACATCAAATAAATGTGTGTCCAATACTTCAGAATGGACAAGACATCCTAACACATTATACGTGTCCCAAGAACTAAGCCAATTATGATTTACTAAGTAAGAAGATGTGTCTTCCCCGTACCATTTTTCAACTATAGTAATTGATTTCTTGAAAATTTCCTTCAATTTTTGCCCATAGTCATATTTCTGGAACGTCGTTAGCTCACCAATGTATGAATAGTGAGCCCATGTATCAACATCCCTAGTTGTAGCTCTTTCTTGACCTAGTACCTGGTTTCTAAAATTTGAGATTTATGTTTCAAGACGGATATTAAACCATGAAACTGGAGATGCAGAACAAGAGAGAAGAATTAGGAGAATAGAGTTCGAGAGAGTAAAATTATAAAATTATAAGGTCTCAAAAGTCCACTATCAAACCAATAGTCTACATAGTTGAAAAGCTATTGAACTACAAAATGAAAAATTGTCTTACTTAAAACTAGTAACTAAGGGAAGGAAATAAATGAAATATAAGAAAATCCATGAAAATAATAATCTTTATTGTTGAATATTATATCCTAATATTATGTTATATCGCACTTCTAATCATATTTCCTCGGTTAGAGATCTTGGTTCGGGTGAGCTAAGCAACAAAGATAAGGAGGGCAATCATTCCTTCAAACCAAGTATCAATATTGATCTCTTGGTGGCAACAGAGTGTACAAATCATGCACTGTAACACCACGTGTCTCCACTTATACAAAATGAGCTCAAGGCACTAGAACAAGGAATTTCCCTATACAGACAAATAAAGACAACACTGGAATCTTGAATGTGCCTCGATTAGGAAACTATTCTGCTAAATTTCAGATAGGACTAATATTTAAACATGATGGGCAGTGAAATAGATCAACTTAATTACTAGTTGTTGCCTTCTCCAACAATTTTGTTACTTCTCTTTATCTTGAGTGAGGCGGGTGATAGGAACTGTAGTGTCACTTTGATGGGCTCATAATATCGAGAAGTTGGCAGCAGATATCAATCGTGCATCTCTAGTTAGGATTACAACATAGAATCTCAAACTGAAAGAAGTTCATATTATTGTTTTCCCTTAGAATTTATTGCCCTTTTTTTGCACGAAAAGAAAAAAAAAATTAGAAAGAAAAAATAGAATATCCGATGTTGTGCTTTGCCTGTAGGAGCATGGTTGATACGTCTCATTGTGCTCGCAGTGAAATAGAATTGCCTGTTTTGATGCAACCAATATGTGTTGAGTAAAAACAAATCTTCTTGCGACGATGTCGCAAAACAGTTTCTCTTTATTGCTTATCCTCATTACCATCTCATGCTGTTAGTGTAATGGAAGTTATGAATGTGTATCCCGTGATACTTCAAAACTTCAGGTCTCTTCCAGAACTATCCCTTCTAAAGGAAACTTCAGTGAATGGACTCACATTGATGACATCGAAAGCATCCTCAATTTCTGACAATTCAGTGTCTTCTTCACATGATGGTGAACTTATCGTTGTAAGGCTGTATTACCTTGCTATTCCAGATAGTTGTTTTTTGAAGTTTTGTAACAGAATGGTTACACGAGCTCCATATCGTTCTACATTCAGGTTAATGGCGACCAAGAGTTGTTCTTCCTCTCTATATTTCTCCGCATGGAGACTTACAGGTAATAAGGGTCGTAGAAGATTTTGAATTTTGGTTCAGAACGTCTCATGATTGATTCCTTCCTAAATTTCAAGCAACTGTAAACTATTCAAAATACTTGTTCTTTTCCCTTTAGACTGAATCCTTTTTTTCTCCAGAGGGAGCAATGATGTTGATTCTCTTTATAATTGTGGGAGAGAGAACTAATCAAATTTGTACTTATTTTTGTACTGTATTTTGCATGTTGATTTTGCTTTGCTCGGTCTCAGACTTCTGGACCCTGCTTCCGAAGTTTTTAATAAAGACCTGGTCAATACTCAAGTGCTCGTTTCTCTTCCTTCTGTTAAAGAAAAGAAGAAGGTATATTATTGGACTTGTTTCTAATGTTTTTGATAGTTTGAATTTGTTCTAATTATTTCTCTGGCTAATTTGGAGTGATAGGGTATATTCAGCTCAGTTATTAAAGAAAATAAAGGGACAAAATCAAAGAATGGACCTGAGTTGGAAGCTGAAGATTCTAGAAAAAGTGTTGAGGAACTACCAGTGATATTTTCAGCTGCTAACTTTCCAACTGGAGTAGAAACTGAAACAAAGATTATTGACAATGACGATGACGACGACTTGGATATAGGTATTTCCTTTTTGCCAAACTTTTTAGCTTCACGTGTATACTGTATCCCTTAAGAAAAATATGTGTTATCTGGTTACAAATTTTTAATTGTTATTGCTTTTTATTTGGAAGATGACATTGACATTGAAGATCCAAAAGAGAAAACGAAAGGACATCCAATGATGGAGGCATTGAATAGACAAAACATCAGAAGTAAATTCCAAGCAATTAAAGGTAAGCCTGTAATAACAAATAAGCATTTTTTTCTGTTGGTGCTTAGTGATATGATTTTCGTTTTTCTCTTCCAGATATTGTATAAACATTCTCCAGATTGTTATATACAGTTTGTCAGATAACTTTTATGCATGATAAAAGTTGAAGGCTTTTATACATGTATAAACACATGGAAAGGAAATAAGGTTGAAGGCTTTATGCATGATTTGAAGTAAAGTCTAATTATTTAGAGAATGTTTGGTGGGGATTAAAATTAGATTTTTTAGTAGATTGTGATAGAAGTTTTTGAAATGTGTGGTTGAAAAGTTATGGGATGCATGAAAGATGTGGTTAATATTGATTTTTTGACTTTGACTTAGATTAAAATTGGATTTTAATCAAAACCAAACATGCACTTATATGGAGGGAAAATTTATTGTTCAAAAAAAATAATAATAATAAAAAAATGAGGAAACAGAAATTAAAAATCAGAAGATAAAAGACAAATATTTCTTCGAACATTAAAAACATTGATTTTTTAGAACATAGAATGATGCCAATTTCAAACATTTTTGTAACTCCAATGCATCTAGTTGACATCCATAGATATATATTGGTAGGCAGGGTTTTGATTCTTTTAGAGTAGGCTTAAATGGCATTGGTATGATTAATGAAGAAAATTGGTTGATATAATAGTCTTTTGTCATCTTTCTGTTTCTGAGAATGCAGTATACTATGTGCCTGGATAATGATTTGATGGTCATTTAATTGTAGTCTGGGAAATATGAATGAAATTGACCTGCCACTGCACCTCCCCACCATATACCTAATACTTTTCCATGCATTTGTGAGGAACATTTGTATCATTTTGATGTTTATACCCAATGGGCTCGAGACCATTAAATATGAAGAAATTCTGTAGCACAGTAAAAATTGCCAGTGGATAAGCAAAACTGTGGCAGGCTGCTTATCATTCCAATTAGGTAATAGAGGAGGAATCACTAAATTGACATCAAATCGAGAGATCAAAAATTCTCAGTGTCATTCAAGAAGCAACAAAAAACATGTTTATGAAACTAAATTTCTAGTCATTATAAACTAATAGACTTGTATGTTTCCTTCTCTACTGTGCTTTGTGAAGAATTGATAATCCATTGGGATAGGATCTGGAGAAGAGCTTGAGTGTGTCAAAGATGATGGTAGTTTATGTTTTAAATTACTAATTTTCAGGTAAGTTGAAACAGGCGAAGGTGAAGAATGATAAAACGGCAGCAAATGAAGAGCCTCAAGAAGAGAAGGCTGGTGCTGCTGTTGATCAAATAAAGAAAAGATATGGATATGTTTCTTCTGGTGTAAGTGTGTGTTCATCCTTGCATTAAACTTAACATTGATTCAAAGGCTCAAATAATAAACTGTTGGGCTAAATATGTATTATTTCAAACTAGAACCTAGACAGGAAAATCTTGCCCCTGCAATGAAATTATATTGAATGTCCAACGTTTGAACTTCCAAAGCAACAGCATTACCTAATATTCTAGATGGTTGCAGGAGTCAAGTGTTGCCAACATGGCAAAGACAAAACTCAGTGAAAATTTGAAGAAGTTACAGGTATTATTTATCATTGCTTATCGCGATTTTTTTATCTGAATCGAGTTTGGTTTAAGAGGAACTCCTACTCTATAAATTTTCCAAGTGTATCAGAATGGGATTTTAGCTTTATAGTGGGACTGTCTGTATAAGGTGAAATGATGTCGGAAGGAAGTTGTAATGCTATAACATGCTGATATAGAAGAAAAGGAACATAGAGTTATAAATGCCCTATCGAAAATCAAGTTTAATTGTCATCATCATCTTCAGATGCCCCCTTTATATTTTCTGTCTTCCAAAATATCAAAACGAAATGCCTTTTTACTGGAAAAAGAGACGTACAAGAACAGTTGAGGTCATTTTTTATTCAGACATATGTGTGGCCAGAAGTTCGATAGTCCTAATATTTAACGAATTTTATGTTTGTTGGGCAGGGCATCAACTTGAAAACTAATGAGATGCAGGATACAGCCCAATCATTTTCCTCTATGGCCAAAGAGGTGCTACGAATAGCTGAGACGGACAAAAAAGGCTCATGAGAGTTCACAAGATGGTTTGGTTGGCTCATACTATAGTCTTTGTTTCAAATGGTTTTTGCATGTACACACCAACTTGTATTGATATTCTTTAAATTGAATTGAGGGTCCAGCATGCACTGCTGCAATGTTTCTTTAATATATATATATATCTATTTGTAATTTGTGTGTATAGCACTACTCTTTCATGTATCAGTTTGTAATTGCTTATCTACAAGAATTTTATTCTCTTTTCCTTCTCTTATTTTGTAAGCCAATTTGACATGAAGGCATGATGGGATAAAAGATCGTTCCACTTACTATTGGAGGCTAGTAATGTATGAACACTTGATTTTCGCCTGCCATCTAACAACCAATCTAAAGAAATACATCTCTTGGAAAATATGACACACTTGAACATAACTTTGAGTGGAAAAGTACGGATGGCCTTTCTCACCAGTTCGACAGATAAAATGGTTGAGCAATGCTACACGTACTGGGAAAATGCACAGATAGATTTATAGAATGTCATATGGCAACAATTCATTGGATTTTGGACAAAAAAATAAATATAGTTCAAACAATCAATCAGATGTTGCCATCTCAGCACATATAAAATTGCACGAGCATTTCCCATCATTTTGGTAATTAGTTTTGCAGTGAGGTATAAAAGGGAGAAAAAATTGCTGTGTCATAGCATACTTGTGCTCAAAGCACAAATGGTAGCTGCTGAATGGTTTTTGAACCTTGCAACTGCAGAATGACAGATTCGACGTTACTTCATAATTTTTGTGCACCTCTGCCATCTAAAAATGTGGTATCTTCCACAATTCAAACTGAACTCAGAATCATCTTGCCAAAAAAAAAAAAAAAAAAAAAAACCCCCCAAAAAAAGAGAATAAAGGAAAAAAAAAAAAAAAAAAAAAAACCCCCCAAAAAAAGAGAATAAAGGAAAAAAAAAAAAAAAAAAAAAAACCCCCCAAAAAAAGAGAATAAAGGAAAAAAAAAAAAAAAAAAAAAAACCCCCCAAAAAAAGAGAATAAAGGAAAAAAAAAAAAAAAAAAAAAAACCCCCCAAAAAAAGAGAATAAAGGAAAAAAAAAAAAAAAAAAAAAAACCCCCCAAAAAAAGAGAATAAAGGAAAAAAAAAAAAAAAAAAAAAAACCCCCCAAAAAAAGAGAATAAAGGAAAAAAAAAAAAAAAAAAAAAAACCCCCCAAAAAAAGAGAATAAAGGAAAAAAAAAAAAAAAAAAAAAAACCCCCCAAAAAAAGAGAATAAAGGAAAAAAAAAAAAAAAAAAAAAAACCCCCCAAAAAAAGAGAATAAAGGAAAAAAAAAAAAAAAAAAAAAAAAAAAAAAAAAAAAAAAAAAAAAAAAAAGAAAACCCCTCCAAACTAGAGTATCAAGGAAAAAAAAAAAGGCAATAAAGAAATGGAGCCAAGTTGGTTTAAATAGCAGCGCTGCATGACGGACTTTCAACTCGACTCTGAGTTTTGCACGATAATAGTCCAGTGAAAACTAAAAACTTCAGTGGTTTGTATGGAAGAGCGTTGAGCCAGAACGCTAGTTGATCTTACGCCTTACATTATCGATGATGGACTGAACAGCTCCACTTTATCAACTTCATCAAAGACCGAGCTTAGAGAAAATTTGAAGAAGTCAAAAGTATTATTATCATTTCTTATCTCAATTTCTTTGATCAAAATTGTACCTGCGCTTATTGAGTTCGGGTTAAGAGAAACGAATTTTTCCATGTGTACAAAGAATATTTTCACAGAAAACCTACAGAAATCTCGCATTGAGGTGGGTCCCGGTTAATAAAATAATGGAAAAAACTCTCCCACTCACCCTGCTTTTGTGTCTGTTCTGTATCTGGTATGTGAGTGTATATATATATATTTTTTTTTTTTGTGAACACAGCAACGTCCCAAGAGAAACAACTCCTACACTATTGATTTTACAAGAGTATCAGAATTGGAGTTTGGATTATGGTAGTCTCTATATTGATTATTGATAAGTGTGACACTTATTTAATATCTAAATAAACTTCAATATTGATTAAATGAGTGAATTTCTATTCACAGATACGTAATTATTGCTTTCGTAGGTAAAAATCTCCCAAGGAAATAGAACAATGCAAAAAGGAGGTGAAAAAGAACCAAAATTTGCAAAATTGTGAAGTGGGGACCAAAGTGCACAAATGTGGAAAGTTGAGGACGTTGGGCTTCAATTTATGGAGGGCAAGACAAATTGGTATAAAGTCAAAATTTGATAATCAAATTGTATAAGATCAAAATTGAGGGACATAATATGAAATTATTTAGGGTGCGTCTGGTTTACATTTCCATTTTCTGTTTTTAGTTTTGAATTTATTTTTAATTTTTTGTTTTGAGGGATCATTTTCGAATTACAAAAAATGTGGTTGGTTTGTCATTTTAAAAAACCGTTTCTCAAAATAGAAAACTGGAAAATGTGTTTGGTTTAAAATTTTGAAAAAATGTTTTATGACATTTATTTAATTAATTTGATTATTTAGTAAAATATAATAATTTTATGCTAATATATTACCAGATAATATATATTTTAAACTTGATAAATTTACTATTTTTTCTTGCTACAAGAGTAAAATAATAAATAATAAATTATTAGAAATTGTTTTATTATATTTATTCAGTTAATTTGATTATTTAGTAAAACATAATATTTATGCTAATATATTATCAGATAATATATATTTTAAAATATATAGTTTAAACTTTGTGACTTTATTATTTTTTCTTGCTATAAAATAAAATAATAAATTTTTAGAAATTGTTTTATGACATTTATTCAATTAATTTGATTATTTAGTAAAATATAATAATTTTACGTTAATATATTATCAAATAATATATATTTTAAATTTGGTGAATTTACTATTTTAAAAGTACTGCTGAGAGCATCCACTAGGTAAAAAAAAATAGAAAACGACGTGTTTTGAACGTTTTTCGCATTTTGAGTTTTTTTCACTAAAAACACCGAAAACGGAAAAAAAAATCATTTTGAGTTTTCATTTATAAATTTTCCCTTGTTTTCGAAAATGCATTTTCGAAAACGAGTGACCAATCATGTTTTAGACATTTTTGAAAGCTAAAAATAGAAAACGGCTAGAAAACGACAAACCAAATGCGCTCTTAGGGACTTGACTGCAAACAAAATTGTGCTCTTGGTTGAGGCTTGAGGCGCCACAATTAAAAGTTTTTGGACCATTTTGTATTTTCTTTCAAAAATTGAGGACTTGAGCTGCATTCTGAATAGGGTTTTTAATTAAAAAAGGACAGGTGGAAGAGGAGGCAGTCTTCTTCCTTTTTTTCCCTTCTTTTTATTGTCTTTTTCAATAGTTGCTTGTTAATGTTTGAATACTTATTTTCATGTGTTTTTACTATTGTATTTTTTGCATTTTCATTTATATAGCCAATGAATGATTATATTTAGTGATTGTACATCTTTTAAGAGAAAATTGTACATTTGAGATCAAATAGTAGAAACCATTGGCTTGTGTAAGGGATAGAGATACATCCCTAACTCTAGTTGACCCATTAAGTTATTTTCACAAATATTTAATGTGGTTGTTTGATTTTAATCGACATACAGATATAGTAGGTTAAACCAATTAATTATAATTAATTTTTCTCGAGAGAGGTAATTAACTAAAATTGAAAGATCGGGTCTAGCATCGTAAATGAGTAATTTATTAATTGGCTTGTGAGGAAATTAATTAGGAGACGGTTAAGTGAAACCATGAATTCCAATCACATTTTTCCTTCAAAATTCCCAAGTTTTTATATTTTCTTATTTTGTAGACTTTTAGTTAACTTTTCTCATTTTCCAAAATTCAATTTTATTGTGTGTTTATTTTTATTGCTAAAATTAAATTAATTAGAGTTGTGTAATCTAAAGTAAATATTTCTCGAGTGATCGACAAATCTAACTTTAAAAATCCACTTTTATTACTTGAACATGATGAGTGCACTTGCGGTTTGCACTTTTAGCGATCGATCATAGCAAGATGATGAAAGGATGTGGGAGCTGGGAAGGCAGTGAATAATTTTGACATGTTGAGATGGAAGGAAAGCAAACAAAATTTAGAAAATGCCCTATTGAAAATCAAGTTTGTTTTTTAACACAAGATGACATTAACAGGAGGTTAAACACGAAGGATGCAATTTCTAAGGAGCATATACGAAAATAGTCCAAGTTTCGAATTTTTATTTTATTTTATTTTATTTTTTTGCCTGGAACTTGATACATATCAAGCAATGAAATTCACAAAAAATCCCCACAAGAATAGGCTCCATATCAAGCGCTGCTAATGGATTTTGGCCCCTCTTCCCATCTACGTGTGTTATTTAAACAATTGGACACCTTGTTAGGCTACATGTGACCATAGTCAGGAAAAATGCAGTGGTCAGCACTTCGAGTTGAAGAGATGATGTTTTCAAAATTGAGAAAGTAATCTTATATATTTTCACATTACCTTTGGATATCAGTACGTGCAAATATACACCAAGAGATATTAGTTGAAGTTCATTGGATACATGACACACGGCTTCATCTAAACGATTCACTAAACAAAATAAATTTTGTCAATTCCTAGTTGTCATAGGTTTGTGGACATCACGGACTTGACCGTAGGCTAAAAAGTAGCCACACTCGGCTTGTGACTTATAGTTGTAATTTCTACACAACCTTGATGATCAAAATTGAATATTTGAGAGAGTCAATTAGATAAAATTACTACTTAATTTGGTTAAATATCTATTATTGGATAGTTCACCATTGGGCAAGACTGACAGCCCCCTAATAGGAGGGGGCCCACGATCATGTGAGGGGGCTTAACACAGTAAAATAAAGAAATTCAAGTGAAAACCTTAAGAATGAACAATTTGGAATCTATCAAATAATAAAGAAAATAAACTCACGAATTTATTAATGAAAGGATAATAAAAAAAGAGCTAAGCCCTTATTTATAAGGTTTTACATGGAAACATAATTTAGAACAACTAAAAGTAATGAAAAAAAAGTTTAATCAAACTAGAATTGTAAAAAAAAAAAAAAACGAAAAAAAACGAATTGACAAAAATATTGCTAAAACTTTAAAAATCAGTTTTCGAGGCCTAAACAAACTCGAACGATCGAAATTCAACGTACATCACGACATAGCGGTGAGTATTGTTCCCCTCGTCATTCTCCTTCCAAAATGGTCTTATCGGACCAATCCAGAATCAAAATGATTTATTTCTATTATTACTCTTTTTTCAATATACTCCTTATTTCCTATATCAGGGTTGTACAAGCAGATAAACCTATTCACTATAATATAAAGAGCCTAAAATAAGCACTATTCATAGTGTCACCACCTCCTATAGTCAACCTCTTTGTTTCTTTCTTTTTTCTTATATTCCCATTTTGTCCCTTATTCATACTTTACTGTTAATTTTCATTTGGTAAGAGAAGGGTAATATGCCCTTCTTATTCATACCCACAATCTTCTCATTGTTCACTTGCCTCTTTTTATGTCCTCAATTTTTTATAAAAGCGTATGAGTTTGTTTATTAAATTAATTAAATTATTAGCGACTTCAAAATTTTGATCTTTATGATTTTAAGTCATTCTCCTAGAATAATATCTTTAATAGACAATTTACACTTAAAAAAGTTGATAAAATGAAGTCGATAAATAATTTTTGGAGTTCATTGACTCAAAAAATTATGAATCAATATTTTTCTTTTTATCATATTAATAATTTTGCTTCAGTGCATTAATATGAATGGACATGCATACATTGTGCACATGCAAGGTAATAAAATCTATTATTAAATTATAAATATTTTATAGCCAACGCTAAACATTTTACCTTCTAAATATTTTATTTTTTATCAAAAATAAATAATAGCAGGTACAATCTTAATCAGTGAAGGAGCAATAACACTTTTTTTGTTCAATAAGACCTCAAAGTAGATATTATATTATACGTTTGGCCATGGGCAGACCCAAATGGGGTAATTTTTTTATTTTTTTTGCCCCAAAAAATAGTTGTTTTAATCCCTTTACAACCCATTTTGATATACACAATACATTATGTCAAATGAAGTAGAAATATTACATTTTTAATACCATTTTGAAGTGCTCATAGCTTAGTTTTCGCTTACTAAAGGCGTTAGAAATGGTTAATCATAGCAAAAGTTACGCTACGTCAAAGTAGGTCATTTAAAATTAGTATTTCGAGAATTTTGATAATATGTTAACTTTCAAAATTTGTCGACGATTTTATGCTATTCGAATCCGCAAATCATCTATGTTATATAGAAGCTCATTTCGAAAACTAGATCGTTGTCATATTGAATGGTCTAAACGGATATAAAAAATAATAAAATATGCATAAAATATACGTATCAAAAAATGATGTCTAACTCGTCATTTCTTTCAAAAAATTTCAATTATTTCATTAGGGTTTATTATTTTTGTACGATAAATTTTTCAATATAATTTATATCATTTTATTAGGAAATTTTATATGGAATATGATGTCAAAAATTTTAGGATCGTTACAGATTAAATATAAATTGAATTACTTTCGAATTACACTTGCTTTAAATTTGAATTTTATTTACTTATTTGGTTAAACATATATTTTATTTCAATTCATTTACGTTCTACATTCAATTTGATTTATTCTGGTTCAACATTTGTCAACGAATTGGTAAAGAAAACTATATTAGCAAAATTTATTTAATAATATTTATAATGATGTAATTATATGACATTTTTAAAGTATCAAAACACGTATTAACTTATTTTCATTAATATTATGTTGTTTTTAAAAAATTATATTTTAATTTTTGACCCTGTAGTTCTAAAAGTCTAGGTTTGCCCCCTGCGTTTAACAAGCCCTAACAATGAAAAGAAATACAATGATATATTTTTATGTTTGGTACAAGTTACTTAAAATTCATGTTTTTTTAAGTTCATTTTCAACCACACATTATATTAATAAAATAGTATTGCACGTAAGTCAATAGTTTTTATTTCTTTTTCTAAAAGTCTAGGTTTGCCCTTGCGTTTAACAAGCCCTAACAATGAAAAGAAATACAATGATATATTTTTATGTTTGGTACAAGTTACTTAAAATTCATGTTTTTTAAAGTTCATTTTCAACCACACATTATATTAATAAAATAGTATTGCACGTAAATCAATAGTTTTTATTACTTTTTAACCACGTAACTGTTAAATTTGGAGTTTCATTTTAGAATGCCAACCTTATTGAGAATAGTAGCCTAAACTTTTATAAGTTGGTCTATATTTTCATTTTTACTAGATATGTGATTTATGCTTTAACATGTCCGGTAAGATTGTGACTCTTTTGAACAAATCAATTTTGAATTTTGCATTCTCATTTTTTAGTCTTAGTAGGATCAAATTACTCATTGAAACTTAGCCCCTGTTTGATCCCCATTACGTAGGAAAATTAATGGGGGGGAATAATATTTTTTTGAAAAATGAATGGTTGAAAAAGAATGAAAAGTTTTCGATTTACGTGTAATATTATTTTATGGAAGATTATGTGGTTGAAAATAGGAGAGAGAAAAATGAAATGTAATAGAATTTAATGTAATGTGGCTCAAACAGAGGCTTAACAAGCTTTGATGTCATGTTAAGGTTTATGATTCCATCTTAAAATATCAACATTATTAAGAGAAATAGTCCAAACTTGTTTAAATTGATTTATGTTTTCATTTTAACTCAATGTAGAGTTTATCTCTTAATAGAAACAAACTCTTTTGAACTTTCACAATTTTTAATAAGATTATTATGATTAATTATGTGAAAATTTATTCAAATTTATGAAATTCATTAGAAATCATAATATTTTAAAATTAATTAAAATCTCAGCTAAGACACTTCCATAAAATTCCATTAATTTGCTTATGATTTTTTTTCCCAAATTTATCCACACGATCAAAATTATTTCTTGTTCAACATGACCCAAGTCTAATACTAATTAACCACATATTTTAGTTGAAAATTTAATATTGTCAACACATAATCTATATTTGACTCTAAATTTAGCAAACGTGGTAGATGTTGAGTACGATCCGTCCGTTTCCACCATGACTTCTCCGGTTGTCTCTCACCCCACTGGTGGTCAAACTTCTGAACAATATTTAATCTCCATAAACACTAGCCAATTACAGCGCCTCACCACCTCCAGCTACCCAACCTGGCGTGCTACTTTCTCTTCCCTCCTCTTTAGGTACGGTATTATGGGGTATCTTGATGGAACCCTCCCATGTCCAGCTGTACCCACCAAAACCACTTCGGCAAATGATGTTGCTGCCTATACTCGCTGGTTTAGACAGGATCAGCTTCTCTTGAATGCCATCTTGGCTTTTGTTTCGGAACAAATTGCTCCTCTTATTGCTTCGGCAAAAACCTCCCTTGACGCTTGGGACAAGCTTTCTCGCTTGTATGCTAACAAGTCACGAACACGCGTCATGCAACTTAAAGAGGCACTCACTCTCATGCAACGTGGTGACAAACCCATTACTGACTATCTCCACAGTATCAAATGCATTGTGGATAAATTGGCTCTCATTGATACTCCTCTATCTGATGATGATATTACACTCTATGTCTTGCATGGACTAAGTCCTGATTATCGTGACATTGTTGCTCCTATCCGCACTCGCACCACTTCCTTGACATTCGAAGAATTGCACGACATGTTAGTTGGTCATGAGACATATCTCAAGCGCCTTGAATCTGCCACCAATACGCTGATTGTTACAGCGAACCCAGCAACGCGTGGCAATTTCACCTATCGTGGCCATCGCAAAAACTTCACTCGAGGCACTTTATCGAGTCAGACCCGACTCCACTCATCCCGTGATGGTTTTCGCAAGCCCAAGTGCTAATATTGTGATACTCTTGGCCACACTGCCAAATCTTTTCCAAAGCTATCTACCTTGACCTCTGGTGCGGCCAACTTTGTTGGTAAATCACTTGCTAAAGACAAAAAATGGTTGGTTGACTTTGGTGCTTCTCACAACATCACATCTGATTTGTCTAACCTCTCCATCCACTCTGAATATGATGGCACTGATGAAGTAGTAATTGGTGATGGTAAAGGTTTATCAGTTACTCATGTTGGCTCTCTTGGCCTCTCTTATCCCTCGCGTTCATTTCATATTACCAATGCTTTACGTGTTCCTGAAATGCATAAGAATCTCATATCTGTGCATCATTTTACCAAGTCCAATAATGTACTAATTGAATTTCATCCTGATTATTTTTTTGTGAAGGTTCGGACCACGGGGGCGATACTGCTACGCGGTGATTGTAAAAATGGTGTCTATCCTCTTCCGCTTCTAGCCAAAACACAGTCATCAATTATTGCCAATGTGGGTGAGCGTACCTCCACCGACACTTGGCATCATTGTTTGGGTCATCCTGCTCAGAAAATTGTTTCCCACATTGTTAAACAATTTTCGCTTCCTTTACGTAATTCTGTTCCACCGAATAATTGTACCTCATGTCGTCTCAATAAAAGTCATAAATTACCTTTTGGTACTAGCTCCATTGTAAGTCATTATCCTCTTGAATATATTTTTTTCGATGTTTGGGGTCCCACACAAATTCAATCCTCTGATGGATATCGCTATTATGTAATCTTTATTGACCACTATACTCGCTACTGTTGGTTTTTTCCCATGCACCAAAAATCTGATGTCTATCAAATTTTCACTCACCTAAAACCTTTGTTTGAGTCCATAGAGAGAGCGATGAAGCTTGCATATATGATGAGGTGCATTGGGGTCAACAAAACCAGCTGGTTGTGTCATGTAAACTTCCTCAGTCAAAGTGTCATGGAGAAATGGATTGTTGACATCTAGTTGACGAAGAGGCCAACCCCTGGACACAGCAAGAGTAAGTATCGCGCAGATTGTAGCTGGTTTGACTAAAGGAGAAAAAGTTTATTTATAATCCAAGCCAGGTCGTTGGTGGAACCCTTTAGCCACTAATCTGGCCTTATAACGATCAATATTGCCATCTGGTTTCCACTTGATTCGATACATCCATTTGCAACCAATGGGATTATGATGAGGAAGTTTCTCGACAAGGGTCCAAGTTCCATGTTTCAATAGGGAAGTGAATTCCTCACTCATAGCCTGGCGCCAAAGAGGATCCTTCATGGCCTGTGATACACAAGTGGACTCAAGAGCAGGTGGCAGTGAATGTTTAGACACTTGGTATATCTGCTTGGGTCGGTAGATATTATTCATGGCTCATGTAATCATGCCATGAGTACGGACCGGTGCAGCAGGTTCTGATGGGCCAGATGTAGCACTTGGGTTACTATCCAGAGAAGTGGCTAATGTAGTCTGCGAAGGACTCGGATCCAAGGGCTGCTGCTGAGAGTGATGTGAACGAGTTGGTTTTTGGGAGGACTCAACAACAGGATTAGAGGATAGGTTGGGCATATCTATTGGAATAATAGATAGGTGGGGCGAGACCATAGTGGGTGGACTCGTGTGGATAGGCTCAGAAGGTGGCTTTAAGCAGAGAGAGGGGAATTCATTTTCGTTGAATTGTATATGGCGGGAAATATAAAGTCGAGATGTTGCTAAATCTAAACACTTATATGCACTCTGAGAGGTAGAGTATCCAAGAAAAATACAGGCACGAGATTTGGAGTCTAGCTTATGACCAGTATAGGGTTTAAGCCAAGGAAAACATAAGCAACCAAATGTCCGTAATTTGAGATAATTTGGTTATGTCCCAAACAAACGTTCATAAGGTGAACTATATTTTAGGGTTAGGGATGGGAGTCTATTGATGAGGTACACAGCTGTTTGAAAAGCATAAAGCCAATATGTAGTAGGTAAGGCAGCTTGCGTAAGGAGGGTCATTCCGATTTCAACAATATGTCGATGTCGTCTCTCTGAGATGCCATTATGTTGGGGTGTGTGAGGTGGAGTGGTAAGGTGGTTGATCCCATGATTTAGAAAATATGTCTGTAACTTGATATATTCACCACCATTATCTGAGTAGAAATTTTTAATTGGATGATCAAATTGCTTTTCCAAGCCCCGCGGGCTTGGTATCATGCATTAAGTGATTGTCTCACAAAAATGGGGTTTTCTCAATCTAAAGCCGACTCCTCCTTATTTATATATCATATGGATGATCTAACTGCATATTTTCTCATTTATGTGGATGATCTCATTCTCACAGGAAATTCCAGCACTTTTATCCAGCAGGTTGTCACTTCTTTGGGCAAGGCCTTCTCTCTCAAAGATCTTGGCCCATTAAGTTTCTTTTGGGGTGTTGAAGTTATCTCCACCACAGACGGTATATTTTTATCTCAGCATAAGTATATTAGGGAATTACTCTCTAAAACAGGCCTTGACAATGCGAAAGAGGTTTTGACCCCAATGTCTACCTCTGATGTTCTCCGCCTGGATGATGGCACAACCTCTGTTGATTGCATGGAGTATCGTCGAATTATTGGTTCACTTCAATATCTATCTCTTACGAGACCTGATATTGCTTTCCCGATTTCTTGCCTTGCTCAGTTTATGCATAGACCAACGGTGACACATTGGACAGCAGCTAAATGGTTATTGCGATACCTCAAAGCGACTCTTTATCATGGTCTACGGCTTCGCAAAACTAAAGGTCTTCATCTCACTGCATATTTCGATGCTAATTGGGTAGGCAATATGGATGACCGAACTTCTACTTCAGCCTACATCATTTATCTTGGCAACAATCCTATATCCTGGAGCACACGAAAATAGCGCGCTGTTGCGCGCTCCTCCACCAAAGCTGAATATCGTGCTCTTACGACTACTGCTTCGAAAATAGCATGGCTCACTTCCCTCTTTCAAGAACTACAGGTGACTCTCCCTGTTGTACCAAAATTATACTGTGACAATATTGGTGCCACTCAGCTCAGCTTAAATCCTATTCAACATTCTCGCATGAAGCATATTGCCATTGATATTCATTTTGTTCGGGACTATGTTAACAAAGGCCTGCTCAATGTATCTCATATATCTACCCGTGATCAATTTGTGGATTTCATGACGAAGGCTCTTTCAAAGACTCGCTTTCAAGAGCTTCGCACCAAGATCGGTGTTGCCGATGGAAGCACCGTCTTGCGGGGGGGTGAAAAGGATCCTTGATCTTAGCCCTATAATCTTGGTCACACTACCAATCTACAGGAGCAAATCATGGACTGTTAATCTTAGCTCTAAAATCATGGATAATCAACCAGTCTACAGCCACAAATCATGGACACGATTGCTGTAAATTTGCTGCTATTCCTTGTATATTGATTCACTATTAATAGGCTTCCTAGTATAGCTTTTTTTGGTTTATGTATATATATAGCTTGCTGTCCTCATTGCAATTTGTGTACAAAAGCCAAACAATTGTAATACACAAAGTATTTTTCTTACAGCAGAACATCTGTCCTTCTTTATCATTTGTTATTCTTTATGGTATCAGAGCCCAATAAGCTTCAACGAGCTATTCGATCCGATTTATAAGTCTAAAAAATGAGCACACGAATTTCAAGATTGGTTTACTCAAAAAGAGCCACCATCTTGCTGGGGCATGTTAAGGGAATAAATCCCACATCGGTTAAATACCGAAATATTGATCAATTTAAATAGATCTTGGATCACTCCTCTTAATAAGGTTGACCTTATTAAGATGGACCCCAAATCTTAACAGTAGAAAGTGATCAAATTTGGTAAATTCAAATCTATATACAGCCATACTTTAATGGTGGTACCTAGAGTAATGCCATGGATTAATCATAAATGATTAATAATAAATATTCGAAAGCCAAATTATTAGGTGCTATTTTGCATGCACATGCAGCATCAACTGTTCTTAGTTTCAGTGAAAATTACATACTAGAAAAATTAACGCTTTACTTAGATGAAATAGTATACAAATTACTTCTACTTCTAAGGTACAACCGAGGAAAAAGATAAAATATTTTTGTATAAATATGTATGGAAGTTTATACTTATGCATTAGAACGACCAACCATATTTCTCCAGTAATTTGCTTTTGTTATATAAATTTCGCAACTCCAAACAAATAATGCAAAATGGTGTCCTAAGTGTTTTAGCTTTCGTTACCAATTCACATCAATTACACGATTACGTAATTGTTAAATGTTATTTTTATTTTGTTTTACTTGTGTATTGAGTCTGTTAAATTTTATTTATAGAAGCAATTCTAGAAATATAATGATGCGATTACGTCGTACTTGAAAGCTATCTTGATGAATGTTATTGACAAGTCTAATTGCATACTACGTGTCAAAGATATGGAATGCATCAGGATAGCTGGAAATGTGTGTTACTAAAAAGAGGATGCCAAGCAGGTAAATAACAACAAATTTAGTATCGACTGTGTTTCTTATTGAATCTAATACATTATTTTTTATTATGTAGTAATCATTTATTTTTTCATTGATTAATTTTAGTTCTTACCTCAATCATTTATTCTTTTATAACCAAAACATGTTCTTTTCTTTCTTTTTTTAAACAACTCATGAATATCTTTTATGTTTACAAATGAATTTTTCGAAAATTTACAGACACTTACTTTTAAAATTAACTAACTAATGCGCAACGAACATTCCCCACACTAGTTTTGATGAAAAAATATTAAAAACTGATCAAGGAAGGGCAAAAAGGAAGGATTGTAAAGTTTGGGGGACTAAATTATAAATTTTCACAAGTTGATTTAGACCAAGGAACAATAATTTAACATTGCATGGGTCAAATTAGGTGAACTTAGAAGCTGAAGGACCAAGACAAAGTACAAAAGAAAATCTATGATAACAAAAAAAAGAAATCAAGGATCCAAGTGCATAAAATAGAAGATGTTAAGCCATGCAATCGCAAGGCAAAGCCATTGCAATCACAAGGAAGGTCAAGCAAATTTCAGAGCACAGACCAACATAACAATGAGATTACAATAGTTTTTAGCACACAATATGAAAAACTATAAGAGACAATAGAATAACCATTACGTCAACACATACAATCTGAGTTAGGGGAATCATTTGAACTTATCTTGGGCAATGCACAATCACCTCAGAAACTCACCACCTCATAATAAGTCATCGAATTTTCAACATCAAGAGAAGGAAGCTCCATGGAAAGAAGCATTGTGTAAAATGTGAGGAATTTCAAATGATCATGTGGGCTTATATGTGTAAATTATCGTGTATTAAATTAAAAGCTATCAAATTTGGTTAAACTCATTTAAAAGTGATCTAATAACGTTCCAGTATTTTGGGCTTTAATGCATCCAATTAAAGTGTGAGTCTTTTTTGTGTAAAGATCGTGCCCAGGTTCCTAATTCTATGATGGGTCGAATTAGATCAAACAGTTATGGTCCCCAAAACACATGAGATTGCTCATTCGTCATGCCTCTCATCACCAGAGAGAATTAAGGGTTGTATGTTGATTTGAAAGACTAAACCGCAAGATTCAATTATTGCATTAACCATGTATGATTAAGGTACGCTTCCTCTATAATTTTTGAATTTCTCGATAATCCAACATGAAATATCGGGATATTTTACGGTAACAATTTCTCCAACATAAAATAGCAAAGGCTACAACCTGGTCCATGTAAAAGATTGAGACAAATTTCCTAAGTCAAGGCCTCATAATAAAAATTGGAAAATCACATTGGACAATCAGCTAAGGTGATACCAGAAAGGCGAACATGAAATCTCCTTGGAACATTGAGTTCGACCAAAAGGAACATATATGAAAAGAGCAAACATATTGTATTTTTTTTTTTTTAAATTTTGATAAAATATATTTAATTATTCTATTATATGCTTGTAAGAGTTGGATAACCTTACCGACTAATGATAATATTATTGGATTTACTTTTGCTTCATGAATTGCTAATAGATTATGAGACTTGGACTATTTTGAAAGATTTTATACTTTTTATGTGCCATGGTCAATAAAACAAATTTGGACGTAGGTTGATTGACAATTGAAAAATCAATAGGTATAACGCAATTCCTAGATCACCTGAAATGATAGTTTGGGATGGTAAAATTGGTGTTAGAAGGTAATAAAATATGTGTAGATTCTGTGAATGAAAGCATTTGTGTGAAGTACTTTTTGACAACAAGTGTAACTTACGTGGGCATCGTTTATGAGAATTTTAATTCCAATTATTTGTCCTCTTGAATATATCCCGAGAGAGTGTGATAAAAGTAATGAAAGAAGTAGTCTATAACATGTGTTGATATGATCATAGTAGAAATAATTTTTTGATTAAAATGATTTAGTAGAATTTTATCAAGATTTAGGAACTTGGGAATATTAATCTTAACGAACAAATATATAAATAATATAATAAAAGAAAGGAAACATAAGCCAAAAGGGCCGGAACATGTGTAATTACATAATAAGCCTTACAGCTCACAAGGCATATCTCAATCATGCCATGTTTAACGTGATTTATTTAATAAAGGAATACAGCGATTGATGCTTATGCCCCCAAAACGTCATAAAAAGGCAAATTCGTCATTAGACCACACCAATAGGTCAATAACTCAAAACCCTTCAAACCCATTGATTCAGCCACGTGTCTTCACTATTCCGCTGCTACACATCCAACGGCCCAGAAGGCTCCCCAAACAAACACAGAGAAAACACAGAGCCAAGAGATGGGAGGTAACATGCAGTGGGAATGGATTTTCAGCCAATGAATAATGAGTACACAGATTGATGATCTGGCAAAGGGAAATTTAGATCCCGCCCAAACCCGGACTTCAATTTTTTCTGTGATTCAATTTTTAAGCTCTTTCCTTACAAACCCCTTGCTTCTTATCCTTCCACTCACTTTCATACATATACTTAACAAAGCAAAGCATATCTCTTTGTATTAGAGCTATTATTTTCTCTCTCTAGACGAGGTGAGGTGTTATAACCGGGAGCTGCGCCGATTCTCCACCAATTCGCACCGATTCTTACCGGTTTTCGCTGATTTTTGACAGGTTACACCATGAAAGGAGGTAGATCCAAGGCTGTTGTCAGGAAGACTGACAGCAAGTGCGGTTTTTAGCCTTTTACTGTTACTTTTTTTTTTTTTTTTCAGATCTGTGAGCTCTATTGATTCGGCATATTTTGTTCGTTGAATTCTCTAAAAAATGGATTACTTTTGAATCCGTTAGGTTGTCTGTGAAAAAAGGTGCAGCAGCCGGGAAGAAGGCGGCACCAAAGGGCAAGCCTGCGAAGGACCCAAACAAGCCAAAGAGGCCCGCTAGTGCCTTCTTTGTTTTCATGTACGACCTCTGCTCTCTACCTCCCCGTTGCAAATCTCTCACATATATATAGATTCTTAATTAAATTATTTTGGATCCATGTTAGGGAGGACTTCAGGAAACAATACAAAGAGAAGCACCCCAACAACAAATCGGTGGCCGCTGTAAGTATTTTATCTTGTACTCGGATCCAAAAACTTTGCTCAAGTTGTTTTGAATATATTTTTCAGTATTATCGATTTTTCTACAATTTGTCCCATATTAACGTTCCTTATATTGTGTAGGTTGGAAAAGCAGGTGGTGACAAGTGGAAATCCTTGTCAGAGGCTGTAAGCATATTCTCCCATTTCTTATTGAAATTTTCTCTTTTCACCTCTTTATGATTCTAGAATTCTTTTGGCGGATTTTGATTAAATTTAAAATATAGGAGAAAGCTCCCTATGTCGCTAAGGCTGAAAAAAGGAAGGCTGAGTACGAAAAAACCCTCGAGGATTACAATAAGAAAACGGTAATTTTTTTTATGTACATAAATAAACGAGTTCCATGCAATTTCTCAAACATGCTTAAAATGAAGAAAATGTCATAACAGGCTGAAGGAGCTGGAGCTGAAGAAGAGGAATCAGACAAGTCCAAATCCGAAGTGAATGACGAGGACGATGATGACGAGGACGGAAGTGGAGAAGTCTGCAACTGATTAGTTAATTTTAATCATTAAATCCTTCCATTTAATTATAAATATTAATTTGGTTGATTTCTGAAATTGCAGGACGAAGATGACGACGACGAGTAGAGAGATGGTTGGATTAATTGAAGAAACTGAAATTAACATTTTCTTTTTACTATTGTCTACATCTACCCTTTATAAATAGTAGACCTCTTTTTTCCTTTAGATCAAGAAAGTGAAACGATATTAGCTTGCATCGGAAGCAGCTAGTAATTCGGCTATGTATCTGATATTTTGTGAATTATGATGCACTACTTTAATGATGATGTTGGTTAGGTTTTGGTTATTTATTAATGCCTCGTAATTTTATTATAATATTTTGCCAAGTTTTGTTGTGCACTGATTTGTTTTATTGAGGGTTAATTTGGTATGATTTTTGCCTGCGTGCTTCTCTCACTTTTGAAGCAAGTTATTTTAATTTTGTTTGAAAGTTAATTTTTTAAATGGTTCTTCATTTAAAAGTGTTTTTAGAGAAATTTATATTAGAAAACTTTCATTAATGTCTCGCTAATGTAAAAATGAAAATGAAAAGTAGAGGCATGGTCCTCAAAAACATTGATACACAACTTCACATAACAGAGAAATCACTAGTGAATAGGGGGCAACTCCAGTCTAGTAGGTTGGGTAGTTGGACTAGCAATTGTGAGGTTGTTAGTTAGATTTTTGTTGGAACTGTTTATTGGCTTTCTTGGTTTGAGTTGATCAGTTATGGGTAATTTAGGTTGGTTTACCTTCTTGTGGTCTTTTGTTTGCTAAGATTACAAGGTCGGGTTTACCTAGTGTGCACCTTTGGATAGCGGTTGTGGGTTTTCTTGTCAACAAAAAAAAAAAGAAAAAAAAAGAAAATTACTAGTGAATGGAAACTATTACATCTTTCTTTTACCAAGATTTATTAGCGTATCAAGGAGGAAGGTGGAGGAGGGTCTATTGTGCGCAGAAGTGTACAGATAATGGGGGAAATTTGTGATCCAGTTGAGGCATAACTCGCAATTTACCACCTCCAAGGTTGTAGGGGTAAGGGTTTTGGAGGTTCAGGATTTAATTTGGTGTAAACTGGGATATCTGGATATCAAAAAAAAAAGAAAATGAAAAGTATAATTGGAGGTTGACCACTACCCTGACACAAAGCCCACGTGGGGTTTTGTTGCCACCAGCAATTTCCAATATAATTGTTACGAGTTTCATGGAAATAGAAAGTCAAATATGGTAATTTAATATAATGGATAATTGTTATATTTTTTTATTTTAACAGCAAATAATGAAAAACAAATGGGGGTTGAAAGTTCTTTGAAGTTGAAATGTTTTTATAAAATTAGTCAAATAAGTTAAAAGTGGGTTTTAGGCCTCAAAAATGCATTTTAGCTTATTAAAATCATTGCAATCGGAGAATATGTAATACGTTGGGGTTCGGCCCATTTGCTGGCACATCGTTGTTACGTGCTGTCATTGGATTTCCTTGCGGATTTTCTGTTGATCTTTGGATCGTTGAATCAGTAGTGGTGTGGGTGGGTAATCATTATCAGTTGCTATAATGAATTTGTATTTACGTTTTACCTTGAAATCAACAGGCTCTATTGTATTGACAATTTTTTTAGATAAAAAGGATTAAAATGAAAAGTTATAGAAGTTAGAAGTATATCACAATATTGTGTAGATGAATTGGGTAAGTTAGCATTCAAGTTTGGAATAAGGAAGAAATAGAGTTGTTGGATTTTTGCTAGCTTATTGTTCATATCATGCTCGAGTGATTGAAATAGAGACTATAGTTTGCTTGTCGTTGTGCTCTTGCTCGAGGGACAAATTGTTGCTCGCCTATCATTGAGCTCTCGTTCGAGCAGCGGTGTTACGTGTGAAATTCTAATTTGCGTTTTTCAAGAATTATATTCGGCCTGTCACCTGTGATACTTAGGCCCTGTTTGATCCTCGTTAAATTAAATTACATTACATTACATTCCATTTTTCTCTTTCATATTTTCAACCACACAATCTTCCATAAAATAATATTACACGTAAATAGAAAATTTTTCCTTCTTTTTCAACCACTCATTTTTCTAAAAAATACTATTCCCCCCATTTTCATTTTCAGGTAATGGGCATAAAACAGGGGCTTAATTGCATTCTATTATATATACCAAACCCTAAATACGAAATTTGTGCAGTCAATCATTATACTCTTTATTCATAACATTTTTTTGAGAGAAAAACAACTACTCTTCATCTTTTACATTTTAAGATTTATGAACCACAATTTCGTAAAAACATCAAGATCGCATAATTTAAAGGATAACACCAGAAGACATTTTTTTTAAGAACATGTAGAGGTGGTTGAAGAATTGAGGGAGGTTGGACCAAAAATACTGGAAGAATTAAAAAAAGAGGTGTTTTTGATGATCCACAGAAGATAAACAATGCAAAGGATCGAGAACAGGTGCGAGTAAAACACGTTTGAGAAGGTTTTGGAGATTGCAGCAAGTAGATTAGCGAGTCTAGTGAAATTTTCTAAATTGGATCATACTATAAATTTATCATTTTTTATTTTTTATAGTGGAGGTTATTGGCTTGGTCCAGAAATTTTTACGTAGTTGAGTTTAGGGATATCAAACGGGTCGAGCGGCTCGAGCTCGTCAAATGACGAGCCCGAGCCCATGCCGAGCAGGGGGCTTGATCCCACGAGCGGTGAGCCCACGAGCCGAGCTAGTGGGCTCGTCCAAAAAATTGAAGTTTTTCAAAGAAAGGTGCAAAAAATGTGCAAAAAAAAAAGAAAATAAAAAAAATATGAGCTCGTGAGCGGCTCGTGGGCTCGGCTTGACTCGACACTCGAGCTCGTGGGCCGAGTCGAGCTCGCCCACGAGCAACGAGCCTAGCTCGTGGATTAAAGGGCTGAGCCGAGCCGAGCTGCCATCCCCAGTTAAGTTTCTCCATTGACAATTGTTGTGTTGTTCATTGCTTTTATATTATAAACCGTGGCAGTTCAACATAGGATAATTTGACTTGTTTGGTTAACCATCTAAAAATAATTAAAAAGTGACTTGTTACTTTTAATCGATAATTTTAATTTCGTGGTTTTTACCTACTTATTCCCATTAGGTGATTTTAGGGTCGAATTAGTAACTTTCAAGTTGTTTCAAAGCCCAAAGTTGATCTCTTGACTCTATTAGATGAGTTAGTTATTATCCGTCCTGTCATATTTAGATGGCAGTAACTACGTGTATTGGAAAGTTAGAATAAGAGCTTTCCTAAAATCTATGGATGAGTGTAGTAAATGGTTGGTCTGCTTTCTCTAACATTGTTAATGGTGTTGTCATCTCCACTCCTATAGCAAATTGGTCGAAAACAAATTTAAATGAGTACAATTGGGTTAGTAAAGCTTTACATGCCTTATTTATGATCGTGTTACCAGAAAATTTAGGCATGTGTTTATGCGTGAATTTGCGAAAGAAGTTTGGGATATTTTACATATCATATATGAGGGAACCCACGCCGTTAAGAATTTTAAGTTACAAATTTCGACCACTGGGTTTAAAGAAATTAGGATGAAGGATAATAAGACTTGAATGTTATTTTAAACTCTAGCTTCAACCTATGTAAGAGAATCCTTGAACCTAAGATTGTTAGAAAAAAACTTAGATCTTTACATGAGAGATTTAGGCCTAAGATCACAGCTATAGAGGAGAGTAAGAACTTAAATGCTATAGAGGTGGAAGAGTTGGTTGGATCTCTCCCGACGTACGAACTTATCTTAGTTAAACTTACTAAAGATATGTCTTTGGCCTTGAACACAGTTAGGGATAATCAAAATGAGTCTTCTAATTTGGAGTTATCTAATGATGAGGAGTTAGCCTATTTTGCTCAGAATTTTAGGAAAATGTTTAGAAATATGAAGACGCCTCAAGAGAGGCACGGAGGTGCTCCCAATAATCTACAAAAATACCTCAATTTGTTAGATGTTATAAGTGTCAAGGTTTTAGCCATTTTTGAAGTGAGTGTCCTAATAAATAGTAAGAGAAATAGGAATAATACTATGAACATTATTTTCATTGATGACTAGTTTACCTTTGATAATCAAAGAGAGAAGTCCACTCAGGATGAGAAACGAAAATATATGGACTTCACTGCTAGGATTATAAGTGAATCTAATAAGGAGAGTAAGAAGCTTGATGATGCAGATAGTGGTGAGCAATATGAGGAGAATTCTGAAGATGAGGAAGACATATATAAGGTTTATGATAAATTATATGAGAAGAGCCTTATGATATTAACTAACAATAAAGACTTATGTAAGAAGGTTAAAGAACTTGAGCTAGAGAAAGAAAAACTATTAGCTGACCTTCGAGAATCTACCTTATCCTTGAGTAAGTTGAAATCTGTGAATGAATCTTTAGATACTCAGGTTTAGAATTTTATGAGTGATCTTGAGAAGTCGTCTGGGAGACTGGGTGAGTTGAGCGCTGTGAATGAGTCGTTAGAAAATAAGGTTAAGATCATTATGAGTGATCTTGAGGATTCCAACACTCACTCCTTACATTTTCCAATGGTTCAATAAAGCTTGATAACATCTTAGAAATGGATAAGACTGCTGATAATAAGGGAGGTCTAGAATATAAAGAGAATGATTACAATGTTGCTAGTATTTCCAAGACCATCTTTGTCCCTGCCACTGACCAATCTATATATATTCCTAACCCTGAACCCAAGAATAAGGGAATTGTAGAACATGGACCAACCTAGGAATAGAAATCAGCGAACATATAACTTTAGTCCTATGTTTGTCCACACTTGTTTCAACTATGGAGAATTAGGATATATAAGGCTTAGGTATCATAAATTTCTAAACAGAAATAAAAATCAAGATTTTGATAACCGAATTGACTTTCTTACTAATCAGGTGATTCAATTGACCGAGTTAGTGACACAGTTGACTAGGATTAATTCCTCTACTAGGTAGGTCTGGGTGAAAAAGCATGATCTGAAAATTCTGGAAATAGATCACGACGCCTTCAAGGTAAGAACGTTTGTATACCTAACTGATTAGGTATTTCAAATATTCATGCTTACTCTTTGTGTTTCATTCATTAATGCATTCATCTTCATCAGTTTGTATTGGCGCGCGCGCGCGCACGCGCACACACACACACACACACATATTGATTTGTGTGTTGAGGTTTTTTTTTTTTTTTTTTTTTTTAAATTTTTGTGTGCTTGGTTCATTCATGTTTTGAAAAATAAAAATAAAAATAAAAAATAAGAAAAAAGAGGAATTTTTTTTAACTACAGCATTATATACGATGAACTTAAACGTGCATTTTGACCAAGTATGAATTTAATTAATGGGGTGATTGGCACAAAACATCCCTACCTTTCAAGTTCATTGTGAAAAATGTCGCAACCTTTCATTTTTTGGTATTTTTGTCCTCATTTCAATTTTTCTTTGCGCTGAACATCATTTTCATCAATTTTTAACTTAAAATGACCAAAATACCCTCATATTTATACAAAAAGAAAAAAGAAAAGAAAAGAAAATTGCGCTTATAGGCCCAAATTTTTAAAAGCTGCAAATGAGTCCAAATTTAAAAAAAAAAAAAAAAAAAACCGCCGCTTTCTTCCACAAAAGCTCCCCCACTCCACCACCGGCCTCAACCTTAACAACCACTACTCCACCCTACTGTCAGCACCTGCACCACTAGAAGCATCCAAACCTAACCCCTACAGCATCAGCCCATTTGACCTCCCATTACCAACACAACTATATGCACCTAAACCTAACCCCGAAAAAATTGCCCACTTGACCCTCCACATCCAACATCATTATAAGTGCCTAAACCTAACCCCTGAAGCTGACCTCCCGTCATTCCATAATGTGTTAAGCTTCTTGGACAGGGGATTGGGACAGGGTTTGGCAACAGGGGGCATGTGGCGCCCCCCTATTGGAGGGGTAGCTGACCGCAGCTACCCCTCCAATAGGGGGGCGCCACATGCCCCCTGTTGCCAAACCCTGTCCCAATCCCCTGTCCCCTAGCATCTCTCTTCCATAATACCCTTCCATCAAACCACCCAAATTTGCATTCCTAATTGACCCACCACTATACAAAGGATTCACAAATCCTATCTGCTATCCCAACAATGCCATATTTTGTGCCTGTTGAGAGGCTGCTGTCGCCACCATGAGTGGCTGAACTGGCTGCAACGTGGTAGTTATTGATGCTATCCCACTACCCACCTTACTCTTCCCATCCATGGCCTTCTGCTAGTGCAATTGATGCCCTTCAAATACCTTGTAAGGCTCATCTAAAACCCTTTTAGCTCCCTCCAAATTTTTGTACACGAAATTTGCGTACCCTTTAAATTTCCCAGTTGCGGGATCCAAACCAGTTGGCCCACTCTCCATTTTCCCAAATTTCTCAAAATAACCCCTCAATTGCTCTGCACTCGCATTCACTGGCACATTATTTATACAAGTCTTCCTGTTTGCATAATCCATAGAAGACGGCAGATGGGTAACTGTTCCTGGAGCTGGAGCAGCATTGGGACCTCTATTTCACCAAACGATTTAAAAACGGACTATAGGGATTCGTGTGTGGTGTCCCAACTGAGACCGTAGATAAAATTTTACGACGGGAAATGTCTTTGTCGGTGGCGGTTGGGTGTTGGTTGTTGAGGTTGAGGTCGGTTGTAGGGAGCTTTTGTGGAAGAAGGTGACGATTTTTTATAAAATTTGGACTCATTTGCAGTTTTTAGAAATTTGGGCCTATAAGCGCAATTTTCTTGTCTTTTTTTTGTTTTGTATAAATACGAGGGTATTTTGGTCATTTTAAGTTAAAAATTGGCGAAAAGGATGTTCAGCGCAAAGAAATGTTGAATTGAGGACAAAAATGTCAAAAAATGAAAGATGGAGACGTTTCCACAATGAATTTGAAAGGTAGGGACATTTTGTGCCAATTACCCTTAATTGATGTATTGTAACATATTTTTCATTACTTTGTTTTGGTTTTATGGAGTACTTAGTATATGTTTCTTCATAAATCATCTGCATTGTGTATACTATAACATTGTGAGTGAGACTTGACCATGTGTATGAGATTTGGGATGACAGTCGTATGTTGATAAGGTAACTTTGAATATAAATTGACTTTATTTAAGTTGACCTAAAGCTCAAGTATATTCCCTTAAAAAAAAAACTCAATATCTTATACTCTTTTTTGGAGCCTGTTTGATTTGAGCAATTAAGTTGGAGGGATTTCTCATAACCTGGTGCTTATTGTTGATTGACTTGGGTTAACCGATATAAGGCTCGCTACATGGGTCATTTTTGTCGCTTAATAGAGAGTAGCCTGCACATAAAATGTGAAAAATTGATGAGCATATATATATATATATATACTTTGACTTCCATAAATAGAGGAATAAATTTATCGACAACAATCCTCTCTATTTCCAATCACTTTTGCCCTCATTGTGAATAAGTGGAAAATATTCAATATCGAGTTTACATTGAGTAATGTACAATATTTTTCAAAGTTCAGTAGCCAAAATTTGACATTTTAAATTTCGGTGAGCAATCAAATACATAGACCTAAGTTTAGTGATCGAAACTCGACATTTTAAATTTCAGGGATCAATAAAAAATATGGACCTAGTTCAGTGACCATTGGAACGATTAACTATTTCATTTGCAACTAGGGATGTCAATAAGCCGAAACTTGAGACTCGGGATCGGCTTGAGTAAAATATAGCGGGCTTTTTTCGAGTTTGAGCCAAGCTGAGCAAAAGCTTGGCCAGAAAAATACGGCTTGGCCTGACCCGAGTTTTCAGCTTGGGCCTTTAAGAGCCGAGCTGGCTCGATTTTTTTTTTTTTGGGTTTTATCAACTTTTTTAAATATTTACTAAAATTTTAATTTTTAACCAAACCAAATATGAGTAAATTATATTCTCAAAAATCAACTTCAATCAAACTCTCTCGATATATTAAAATAGATATAGTTGAATATTTTTAAAATGTTTAACCGCGTTACAAATCTAACTTAAGTTTAAAGAATTTAAAAATTACATCATTTATACGAATTGCAAATTAAATAAAAGTTACAACTTACAAAATTACGTAATTTATATGAATAACAAATTAAATAAAAGTTACAAATTACAACCCTCCTTTTTCTGGGTTTGGGATTGACTACAATCAACGTAGACGGAGTTAAAATTGTACATGAATAAAATATTTCATGTACAATTCTTTTTGAAACAAATAAATTTAAAAATTACAATTTAAAAAAAAATTTAATTTAAAAACTTACAACATCCTATGTTTGGATCTACTGTAACTCTTCGAACATTATACTGTCAACATATTCTTGAATACGTAACTCCGCACATTCTCAATCTTTCAAGCATATTAATGCCTCTAATATCTTCTTTTAGTCTTAATCGTTCGTCCGATAAAATTCGACCACCTAAACTGAATGCAGCCTCTGATGCTGCCATAGACACCGGAGGTGTTAAAAGATCATGTGCAATTTTTGATACAATTAGATATTGCCTTTCATTACACCTCCACCAATTTAGAAGACTAAATTCCTGTAATTCTTTTGATTGTAACATACTACGAACATCATTGCATATATACCAGCTAACTCAGAATGAATTTCAAGATTTTTACCAGTGACATTGATCGCTCTAGATATTGATGAACTAGAACTAGAATTAGAACTAAATGAAGGAATGCTTGTATTGCTTTCCAAATAATTTCATAAATTATTTGAATTTATTGAAATATTTCTTGAAAAAGAACCTTGGGAAGTAGAATTACCATGACCTACATTTTCGGCATAATAATTATACATTTCAAATAAAAGAAATTCTATATGCACATATGATAATTCTACATTCAAATAATTTGATATCCCCTTTACAATGGCTTTTGTGATAGTTAAATTCAGTCGATGGTCCATTACTGAAACTAAAAGAAATAAAGAGGGCAACTCTTCCCAATATTTATGAAATTTTAACTCCATAAAGCAGACTAAATCAGAAAAAAGTGGCGAATTCCTGCATTTGGGAAATGCTTGTGAAATGTAGAAAAAATGTTGTAAAAAAAGTGAAGATGTAGGGTAATAAACACCGCTACATTCCTTTGTAGCATCGAAAAAAGGTTGGAAGAAATTTTTCACGTAAAATGTAATAGACCATTCCCAATCTTTCAAATTACGTTACATTATAATATAGTGAAATCACTTTATTGTAATTTTCACACGAATGTAACATAAGATACGTAGAGTTCCATTTATGTATTACATCAGTGGTAAATGATTTCTCTTGTAATCCATACTCTGAACACAAATTGTTAAATGCTTGCTTTCTTGATGCTGACACAGTAATAAAATTTATTGTTTGTCTAATTTTATTTAAAGGTGAACTTATATGTTCAAATCCAACTTTTACAATCAAATTGATAATATGACATACACAACGTTAATGAAAAAATAAATTTCCCATTATGGGGTTAAAATCAGTAATAAATCTTTCAACAACAACTTTGTTCACCGCAGCATTATCAAAAGTAAAACTTTGAACCATATCTTGTATACCATATTCCTGTATGATATTTTTTAAAACCATGTATATGTTAGTGGCATTATGGGGAAAATCTACACATTTGAATGAAATAATCATTTTATGTAAAAGCTACAGGTGATCAATATAATGAGCCGTAGTATCATTATAACCTTTTATATTATCACCGGTCCATAAATCAGAGGGAATCCTAGGTTTGCTGAAAATGGCATGGCGGATTCATCTATCGAAGCTGTTGCATGTGAGGAAAATTTCAAGAACGTTAAATCACCGTTAACGGGATTCAACAACAAGATGCGTGATCTCTCTGATATTGCGAGAGCCATTATTAGAAATTTACTTTGATTGCGTGTGTGATGAATTGCATTGGACAGAGTAAAAAGAATATATTCTGTCTTCCAAAAATAAACTATGGATTGTGATATGATTTTCCCAGTAATGGCTAAAATTATGGCTTGCTTTCTTTGCATTGTGATATGACCTTAAAAAAAAAAAAAAAAAAAAAAAAATCAGAGGTAAACCATATAACACGATTAAAATGTTTTAGACCTTTAATAGCAATTTGTTTTCTTTTGTTATATAATTTTATAGTATCGGAATGAAGGATATTTCTACAATAAGAAGAATACCTGGGTTGGAGATATTTCTGCATGAGTCGGGTAAAGTGTACCGGGTCTATCATCGTAAGCGACATCTCTGCTGCAGCCGCGTATATAGCGATTCCTTCACGAAATCTTTCCTGTGAATATACAAAGGTGGAAAGAGTAGAACTAGAGCTGCTAAACTCTAGTTCGATCTGTTTCGAGTCGAGATCAACTGGTTTCGCTTTGCAACTCCTTAATACGTGTCTATTCAAATGCGTTGTACTCGAGTCGAGCTTCCAACTAAGTTCTTTGCCACAACAATTGCAACATGCTTTCCAAATAACTATTCTATTTTGAACATCAATTTTTTTACGTATCATATGTTGCCAACAATCCGATGATTCTTTTTTTGACCTTTTAGTCTCAAGTACTTTTTCCTCTTCAATATTCTCCAAATCAATTGGAATATTTTGGCATGCATTGTAGTCAAATGGTGTACTCAAGTTACCACCAAACTGATTAACCTCATCACTAGTAAAATTCATTAATAACTAGTAAAGTAAAAAATACTGAATATTAAACTTTAGAGTGAAAGAAATTGAATATGTTATATGAGAAGTGAGATTGTGAGAACGAAGAAATTAAAATTGAAATTTGAATGATTGTAATACAGTAATAATGCGAATTAAAATTGATTTGAAACTTCAAAATTTACCCTGTATTTATAGACAACAAAATCTGCCTTATTTTCTAAATTTGTGAGGGGAGGGGATGGAAGCAGAGCTGTAGAAGGTAGCCTTCTGCAGTTCTACTAGCTGCCTCGTGAAATGGGCAGCTATACTTGCTGCTTCTATTTTTTTTTGTAGTTTTAATTTTTTTTTGTCTTTCAAACCTTTAATTTTTTCTTTAATTAGGCTTCGGCCGAGTCGGAATTGTCATGGGCCTGCTCGGGCTCGGGCCGAGCTCGCTCGATTTCTTCGAACCATGAGCACGGCCGACTCAAATTTTTTTCGAGCTGAGCCGCAGGCTGATCGAGCCATTTTGACACCCCTGTTTGCAACCATGAGAGCTCGACCCAGATGAAAGAAGAGATGTGAAACATGTTCCACAAGATTTACATAGACGTCGGCAACATGGATGCCAGAAACATCTATGTTGGAGACGGCAACAACGTAATTTTTTTTCCTTCTTTTACATTTAATTAAAATTTCAAAAAAGAGGGGATTAAACTAGATGTTGAAGGAAAGAGTGAAGATGTTTACTTGCCTTCTTCTTCTTCATCTCTTTTCAAGAGAATATCATATGCAAGTACTTGTCTTTTATGTGAGGATTAATTATACGATCTTGAGATTGTTGGATGGTATTGTGCCTCTTTCACCCCAAAAGCTAGTTCAAGAGGTGAGACTTTCTCTTTCTATAAATTGACCACCAGTCCAACAATCACCTCCTCACACATCCGACTTTTGCGGGAGACCAAACACGTCTCCCCTCACACATCAGGCCATACAGAAGACCAAACCTGTCTCCACCAAGCACAACGGGGCTTGCGGAAGACCAAACATGTCTTCGCATCACACAAACTTGTATCTCCCTGACTGTTGGCTCGGAGACTTGTTGATAAATTGGGCTCTAATATCAATTTGCCTCACATCGGTTGTGAAATGGATTGGTGGTCAGTTTATAAGTGTAAGGGAAAGCCTCACCTCTTGAGCTAACATTTGGAGTGAGAGAGTTCCAATACCACCCAACATTGGTATCAGAGCAATTCTGGTAACTTGTTCCCAACAATTGGTATCAGAGCTACATTGCAGGTTCTTCGTGATTTGTTGGGATTTTTTTCCAGAGATGGCTACATTGAAATATGATATCCCTTTGCTGAATCGCAATACAAGATTTTTGCTGTGGAAAGTAAAGATGAGGGCTGTGTTGGTGCATATGGACTTAGATGACGCTTTGCTGAGTTTTGATAAAATGCCAGCAAATTGGACAACGAAGGAAAAACAACTAAAAGACAGAAAGGCTTTATCGTAGATTCATCTTCACCTTTCCAATAACATTCTGCAAGACGTATTGAACGAGAAAATGGGGACTGCTTTGTGGTTAAAGCTGGAGTAGTTGTACATCTAAAGCAAATGCTGTATTCACATCGCATGGCAAAAGGAAGATCACCTAGCTATGTTCAAGAAAATCGTTGCGAATTTGAAAACATTAGAGGTCAAGTATGATGAAGAGGATCTGGCCTTGACCCTGTTGTGCCCGCTGACACTTCTTATTCATCATTTCTGGATACAATTATGTGTACGATGCTTTATTCTCAAAGGAGAAGATGAAGCATCTGGTTGGAGCTACATCTAGGGATGAGGAAACTCTAGTATCTCATGTTGATCACCGGAGAGATAGATAGTTTTTGTACCATTCGCTTCTAAATATACATTTGATGTTCTCTTTATGTCTGCACGATAATAGGAATTAAATCACATTTGATGTATGATCAAGTTTAATGACCTTTCTTGAAAAGAATGTTGTTATTCCATAACAGATTATATGTAAGAGCATAGTGCCCCCAGCATACTAGTCCACACCTCTCATGAGGCTAATCTTTGGACTTCTATATTTAGTGAGATTCAACTGCTTCTAAATGCCAAAATCGTCCTACTATTTTGCCTGATCATAAATTGTGAGACCTATAAAACTCACCCACTTTCCTTATAGCCCCATCACATGTTCTAAGTTTCTACTATCAACAGCATTCACTTCTTCCAATTAGCTTATTTTCATGTTCAACTCGGCACTGCACCCCTTTCACAAGTTTGTTTTATAGTTCGACTGGGAATCAACTGTCTGTAGAACCTTCGGCAACTTGTCACCACCTTGTTTTTGTTAGATCATTAATATATAAAATTGTTGCTATCTATTTCTTTTGAAGTTGAATTATATTGATATGATCCAAGAGCCAAGCTCGAAGAAGACAAGTGTGGAGCGAGACCCGTTGATAGTCGAAGGCGGGCCGATGAGGCGATCGAGGGCAAAATGAGTAAAACAAGCGATGAGATTTTTCGATCAAAAAACAATTGAGAAAACATTGTTCGGGATGCAAAACTAGGTAACTTTCATGTTGGGGTCAAGAGTTGAAGTGAATTGGATCAACATGATACAATCAACAAAAGTCGAAGACCAAATTAACAACTATGCGGTCGCATAATTGGCGAGAATTTTCCTTTTTTGGTGCGGACTTTCCTTATTTCATTAGAATTCTATTATATACGATATTCTTGTAATTTTTAATTCTGTTTTAAACTAGGATTAGAGGTTTATTCCTTTTAGAATTAGTTTCTAGATTTTCATTAGAGTTTTATTCCTATTAGAATTAGTTTCTAGATTTCTACAAGTAAATAGGTTTATTTTCATTGAAAAGCATTACACAACATTATTTTGAGAGAATTCAATAAAGAGAGGCAATTTGCTTTCTTCACATCGTTTTTCATTGAACAATTGACATTTATCAAGAGTTACAATCTTGTGGCGTTCTACAATTCGGGTGAGAGTCTTAATCGTATAATCAAGGGGTCTTTCAAGCTTTGATCTTGTTAGGTTTCTTTTTTATTGATTCGGGTTCAAACTCTCAAACCTCTTAATTGGCTTTTCTGGGGTTCTAACAATCTAGTTGTGAGTTTCGTAGTCAACGTTGTTACGGGATTCGCAAAAGTTGGTATTAGAGCACATGCTCCAATTTAACAGGTTTTATCTTTAGTTTCCTTCGTTGAGTCTTTGTTCTTTATTTTTCCGCATCTTTGTTAGTTTCCATTCTTGTGTTCTTCGTTTCTTCTTTGTTCGAGTCTTCAATCCATCAAATTTTGTCAAAGTTGTTTTTGGGGCTATTTTAGCATCCAAAATCATTTTGTTTAATTTGTTGGTAGTTTAATTCATTTTTTTGTTCCAAAAAAAAAAGGTAAAAAAAAAACGTTACTGTTCACATATAGTTAAGAAGAAGAAGAAGAGGAAAAAAAAGAAAAAGAAAAAAGAGGTTACTATTCAATTTTTTTTTTTCATATTGCAATTTTTATTGTGCAAGTTACTACCGACAATCATTATTTCGTTTATTTTAAAGTTTATTGAGTCACACTAGTTTCTTTCATTCAATCAAAGTAGGGTCAATTTTATTAAAAATTCTTCGAGTTCTTTTGTTTAACAATCTTTGGTTCACATTCGGTTGGAAATTCCACGGGTTTAAAATTTTTCGAGTTCACTTTGTTCTTTGAAGCGCTTGGAAGAAAGCATTGAGTAGTAAAAGGTAGAGTAGTGAGATTAATAGAGGGAAAAAGTCATATTGTGTGATTTCCTAGTGAATACTGGTGAGGCAGATAAAATTTCTAGTTTTAAGATGTCTGAATGAGAAGATTTCAATTCAAGCCGACACAGCAATCATAACAGTGCAACGGATGATTTGATACAGCCATTTGAAAGTGTGTTTGGGGATGTGAGAGATAGGTTGGATAGACAGGAAGCTTGCAGGGTAAAACAGGATGCTTGGATGATAAGGTTAGATACCTCAATGGCTAATCTTAGTGGGGGCAACCAGTAGAGGTGTCGAATGTTAGGGGACCGGGTAGGCGAGAATCTAGGAGAGTAAGGCGTGAGAAATATGATAGTGATCTGGATGAGTATAAGGCTAATGACGTTGATTTGGGGCGGATGAGGAATAGAGGCAATAGGTTTAAAAGATGGGGTAGGAATAGTAATGGAGATGAGATGGATGGAAATATGGGTAATATCAAAATGACCATTCTACAATTTAAAGGAAGAAGTGACCTAGAGGCGTACCTAGGGTGGGAAAGAAAGGTTGAATTGGTTTTCGAATGTTATAACTATTCGGAAGAAAAGAAGGTGAAGTTGGCGGTTCTAGAGTTTGTTGACTATGCAATAACTTGGTGAGATCAAGTGGTTACTTCACAATGTAGGTGTGGGGGAAGGCCGATTAGTACTGGGAGAAGTTGAAGACATTGATGAGAAAACGGTTCGTTCCTAATCACTATTATAGGGATATCTATCACAAGTTGCAAATCTTGTATCAAGGGTCGAAGAGCGTGGAGGATTACCACAAAAAGATGGAGATACTTATGATTAGGTCAAATGTGGTTGAGGATCGGGAAGCTACTATGGCACGATTCTTGAATGGGTTAAATAGAGAAATTGCTAATGTAGTGGAGTTGCAGCATTATGTGGAGTTAGAAGATATGTTGCATGTAGCCATGAAGGTGGAGATAATTGAAGAGGAAGGGGACAACTAGGCAACCATTAGGTACTTCGGGTTCTAATTCATGTTGGAAATCGAGGTGGGATAATAATAAGGGTGATAGGACTATGCCTAAAGGTAGGAATGATTGGCAAAAGGGGAAAGATGAAAGTGCTCGCAAAACAATACCAAAATCGGAGTCACAAATATCAAGGAGTCGAGACATCAAGTGTTTTAGATGCTTGGGGTCGGGGCACATCGCTTCTTAATGCCCAAACAAAAGGGCAATGGTGTTACGAGACAATGGAGAGGTGGTGACCGAAAGTGAAGGTGAATATGACGATATGCCAGCGTTGGAAGAGGTTAGTGAAGAAGAAAAGTTTGAAGGTATTGTTGGGGATCTTTTAGTTGTAAGGCGAGCTCTTACTAGTCACATCAAGGTGGATGACTCAGAGCTGCAACGGAAGAACATCTTTCATATTCGATGTCACGTCAACGATATGGTATGTAGTGTAATTATTGATGGTGGTAGTTGCACAAATGTTGCTAGCGTAGCACTTGTAGAGAAATTAAATTTAACACTGTTGAGGCACCCTAGGCCATATAAATTGCAATGGTTAAACGAAAGTGGAGAAGTTAGGGTTAATTGAAGGGTGTTATTTAATCTTTCAATTGGAAGTTATCGGGATAAGGTAGTGTGTGATGTAGTACCAATGCAAGCGGGACATATTTTGTTGGAAGGACCTTGGCAATATGATAGGAAGGCAATACATGATGGGTATAAGAATCGCTACAGTTTTGTCAAGGACGGGAGGACCATTACCCTTGTGCCATTAACACCGGCGCAAGTATATGAGGACCAAATCTAGTTGAAGAATGAGGAAGAGAAAAGGGTAAAAGAGCTAGAGAAGATGAGAGAAAACAGTGAGGTAGGGAGTAAGAGAGAAAATGGTGAGGTAGCTACTAGAGAGAAAAAGAGAGATGAGCCACAAGAGAGAAAAGAAAGAGAGTCTTCTGAGAGAAAAGAAAAATCACGAGGGAATTTTTTTGCAAAAGAGAGTGAAGTGAGGAGAGCGGTAGTTGAGAGAAAAGAAATGATCTTGTTCTTGTAAAAGGAATCACTCCTCAATTTAGAGGAAACTAACCCACCACTCCCTAGTTTGGCTGAGTCTTTATTGCAGAAATTCGAAGACATATTTTCGAAGGATATGCCTAGTGGGTTACCACTGATTCGAGGTATTGAACACTAGATTGACTTTATATCTGGAGCTGTCATTTCAAATCGACCAGCTTACCAAAGCAATCTAGAGGAAACAAAGGAACTTTAGAGGCAGGTAGAGGAGTTGATGAGCAAGAGTTATGCAAGGGAGATCATGAGTCCATGTGCAGGACCAGTATTGCTTGTACCAAGGAAAGATGGGTCATGGAGAATGTGCGTGGATTGCAGAGCCATCAATAATATAACGGTAAAATATCGTCATCCAATCCCTAGATTAGATGACATGTTGGATGAATTGCATGGTGCATGCATTTTTAGCAAAATTGATCTTAAGAGTGGGTACAATCAAATTTGCATGAGAGA
The DNA here is from genome assembly GCF_002742605.1 of Olea europaea var. sylvestris. Lineage (NCBI taxonomy): Eukaryota > Viridiplantae > Streptophyta > Magnoliopsida > Lamiales > Oleaceae > Olea > Olea europaea. The sequence continues at coordinate 91,235 of NW_019259821.1, forward strand.
AGGTAATGAGTGGAAAACTGCATTCAAAACTAAATATGGATTATATGAATGGTTAGTTATGCCGTTTTGACTTCCTAATTCACTGAGCACTTTTATGCGTTTGATGAATCATATTTTGCGTGCTTATATAGAAAAATTTGTCGTGGTTTATTTTGATGATATTTTAATCTATAGCAAAAACCTTAATGAGCATGTGGAATACTTGAGATGTGTGCTAGTAGTGTTGAGGAAAGAACAACTGTATGTTAATTTCAAGAAATGTACGTTTTGTATGAAAAATGTTGTCTTTCTAGATTTTGTGGTTAGTGCTAACGGGGTAGAAGCAGATGAAGAAAAGATTAAAGTTATTAAAGATTGTCCTACACATAAAACCATAACAGAAGTTAGGAGTTTTTATGGTTTGGCTAGTTTTTATAGGCAATTTGTATAAGAATTTAGCACAATCACTACACCCCTTACTGAAGTCGTTAAGAAAAGTGCGGGTTTTCATTGGGGTGATGAACAGGAGCATGCATTTACTACTATTAAGGATAAATTATGTAAAGCGCCTGTTTTAGCATTACCTGATTTTAACAAAACTTTCGAGATTCAGTGTGATACATCGGGAATAGGTATTGGAGTAGTCTTAATGTAGGAAAGAAGACCGATAGTCTATTTCAGTGAAAAACTGAGTGGGGTTGCACTAAACTACCCAACATATGACAAAGAGTTATACTCTCTTGTTCGAGTATTGGAGATATGGCAGCACTACTTATGGTCGAAGGAGTTCGTTATTCACACCGATCATGAATCATTGAAGTACCTGCGGGGTCAAAGAAAGTTGAATAAGAGGCATGCTAGATAGATAGAATTCATTGAGACATTTTCCTACGTCATCAAGTACAAGTAAGTTAAAGAAAACAAAGTGGTGGATGCGTTATCTCGAAGGTATGCCTTGATCACTTCTTTAAGAGCTAAATTACTTGGTTTTGAACATATTATAAGCATGTATGAAACTAACTTAGATTTTTGCGACATTTATAAATCTTGTGAAAAGGGGCTGTTGATAAGTTATTTAGGCATGAGGGTTATTTATTTCGTGAGAATAGGTTATATGTTCCTAATTGTTCAATGCAAGAGTTGTTGGTGAGAGAAGCACATAGTAGTGGATTTTTGGGACATTTTGGGGGTACATAAGACTTTGGAGATGTTAGGGAAGCATTTCTATTGGTCTAAGATGAAAGTTGATGTTGGGAGAATTTGTAGTCGATGCATTACTTGTAAAAGGGCTAAGTCTAAAGTTTTACCTCAAGGATTATACACACCATTACCTACACCTAGTGAACCATAGGTTGACATTTCAATGAATTTTGTTTTGGGTTTACCTAGGACTAATAATGGACGGGATTCAATTTTTGTAGTGGTAGATAGGTTTAGCAAAATGACACACTTTATACCATGTCACAAAATCGATGATGCCACACATATAGCGGATTTGTTCTTTAAAGAGGTTGTACGTTTGCATGGGGTTCCAAAGAGTATAGTGTCAGATAGGGACGTGAAGTTCTTGAGTAATTTTTGGCGAGTTTTATAGGGGTAAGTTAGGAACGAAATTGTTATTTTCCACAACTTGTCACCCCCAAACCGATGGACAAACTAAAGTAGTCAATAGGACTATGATTCAACTCTTGCGCACGGTGATCAATAAGAACTTGAAAATTGGGAGGAGTGTTTACCTTTCGTTGAATTTACTTATAATCGTGCTGTTCATTCTACTACTTCGTTTCCACATTTCGAAATTATTTATGGTTTTAATCTACTGACCCCTTTGTATTTAATTCCGTTACATGTGAATGAGCGTAACAGCTTAGATGGTAAAAGAAAAGTAGAGTTGGTAAAATCACTCCATGAAAAGGTTAAGTTGCAGATCGAAAATAAAAGCAAGCTTGTTTCATCAGAGGCAAACAAAGGTAGAAAAAGGGTAACATTCGAACCCGGAGATTTGGTTAGGGTGCATTTCAGAAAGGAACGCTTTCCAGAGCAAAGGAAGTCATAATTGCAATCGCGGGGAGACGGTCCATTTCAAGTCATCGAGAAGATCAACGACAATGCATATAAACTGGACCTACCAGGTGAGTATAATATTTCAGCAACTTTTAATGTGTCTGATTTCTATCTCTCTCTCTCTCTCTCTCTCTTTGATGCATGTGTAGACTTGGGGACGAATCCTTTTAAAGAGGGAAGGGATGATGTGATCCAAAGGTCAAGCTCGAAGAAGACAAGTGTGGAGCGAGACCCGTTGATAATCGAAGGCGGGCCGATGACGCGATCTAGGGTAAAACGAGTCAAACAAGCGATGAGATTGTTCGTTCAAGAAACAATTGACAAAACGTTGTTCGAGACGCAAAACGAGGCAACTTTCATGTTGGGGTCGAGAGTTGAAGTGAATTGGATCAACATGATACAAGCAACAGAAGTCAAAGACCAAATTAATAACTATGCGGTCGCATAATTGGCGAGTATTTTCCTTTTTTGGCACGAACTTTCCTTATTTCATTAGAATTCTATTATAGACAATATTCTTGTAATTTTTAATTCCGTTTTAAACTAAGATTAGAGGTTTATTTCTTTTAGAATTCGTTTCTAGATTTCTATATATAAATATGTTTATTTTCATTGAAAAACATTACACAACATTATTTTGAGAGAATTCAATAAAGAGAGGCAATTTGCTTTCTTTACATCGTTCTTCATTGAACAATTGGAACTTATCAAGAGTTACAATCTTGTGGCGTTTTACAATCTAAGTGCGGGTCTTAATCGTGTAATCAACGGGTCTTCCAAGCTTTGATCTTGTTGGGTTTTTTAGTTCATTGATACAGGTTCAAACTCTCAAATCTCTTAATTGGCTTTTCTGGGGTTCTACCAATCTAGTTGCGGGTTTCGTAGTCAACGTTGCTACGGGATTCGCATCATATATGAACGACTAGTGCTATCAAAATTGTAAAAACTTAAAGATAAGTTGAAATAGTAAATCTCCTCAGCCTCCACAGTCTGCTTGAGTGAATAACAAAGGGTTTGAGACTTTTGTCAACAATATTTACAAGGTAAACTTTTTCTCATTAATCAGTAACCTTGATGTTAGCAAAATAAAGCCTCTTCCACTATCTACCTCTCCTATAACTTGCAAAGAAACCAACTTTTACAGCCACTTCAGGTCTTGTTGATTTTGGCTTACTTATCCAGCTTCTAATGTGTTCTACTTGTGAGACCAAAATCCAGCAATACCCAAGGTGATACCGGGCTCAGTGTCCACCAAAGTCGACACCACCACTATTGAGACACACCCAAATCCCTCTTTTCTTCTTCCCATCTACAGTTGCTATTCATACCCACAAAGAGTCGGCCAAGATGAGATCAGTATAGCCCAAGAGAAACCATACAGGTTGCCTGAGAGAAAGAGGCCGAGAGTTAGCAGAGAAGAACTCACAGAGAGGAATAAAGAAGACCACTATTTGGAGGCGTGAAGGGAGCCCAAAATTATAGCCCAAAGGTGTGACCATATATGTTAAGTTAGGGTAGGTTAACTTAGTGGTCACAAAAGTATTGGGCTTCAAATAGATATCGTAGCCATCCAAGCAAATGGGACGACCCACGAGCAACACTATTAAAATAGGTTGCTTCTAATGGCCCGTAACAAATTGGATTGGGTTGTCTCGATGGTAGTGTCGACACATAGTTCAATCATATGACCAAGGCCGATTGATAATAAATAAAACTGAGGTTACATCATTGCTCGGGAGGTCGTTTGATAACAAATTACCTAAAAACCTCCACCTTGGTGTCAAAGGACTTGCAAAACAAAATGTCTTCCATTAGTGACACCTCTAATAGAAAACCAATAAAATTAGAAATCATTTACCTATACTAATGTTTAGAAGATCCTTGCAACTTCTAAACTTTACCGGTGGCAACACCTTCGTGCTCATATCTGAATGATTGTATAGTGTGTGAACTTTTTCAAGTTTCATCACCTCTTGAGATACTATATCTCTAATAAAGTGTAGTCTAACATCAATGTGTTTAGTGCGTTCATGAAAGACGGGGTTCTTACATAAATGTATGGATGACTGACTATCAGAATACACAATCACATATTCATTCAAGACATATAGTTTATGAAGTAAACCTCTAAGCCATAAGACCTCTTTAATTGCTTCAGTAGTAGCAATATAATCAGATTCAGTGGTAGATAGTGCAACAATATGTTGTAGTTGTGACTTCCAACTAACACATGAATTTGATAGAGTAAACACGTAAGAGGATGTCGATTTCCTACCATCCCTATCTCCTGCATAATTAGCATCTACAAAACCCTTCAATTTTACACCTTCCTTATTAGCATTGAACTTTAGACCTACGTTACCCGTACCTTTCAAGTACCTTAATAACCACTTTAATTCTTCCCAATGTTCAGGACCCGGATTAGCCATGTACCTGCTAAGAGTACTGATAGCAAAACCTAAATTCAATCTAGTGCAAACCATCAAATACATTATGGAATCAATCACATTAGAGTATGAGACTCAAATCATGTATTCTATTTCACGCTCATTGCAAGGAGATTGTTCTTTAGATAAAACAAAATGGCTAGCAAGGGGTATGTGACAGGTTTGCAATCACTCATATTAAATTTCTTTAACACTTTCGATATGCATGGAGATTGATGTAAGAACAAAACGGAATCTGACCTATCTCTTTCTATTTCCATGCCTAGAATTCTCTTAGCCTTACCTAGGTCTTTCATGTCAAATTCACCACTTAATTTTGCTTTTATATTGTTTATCCACTTTGAAGAAGAGCCAATTAAAAGCATGTTATCCATATAGAGCAACAAAAATAGATAATTATTATTAGTCTCATTGTGTTGAAAATATAGGCAATGATCAAATTTACTTCTTTAGAACCCTATGATGAGTACAAAGGAATCAAACATCTTGTACCACTGTCTAAGTGATTGTTTTAAACCATATAGGGACCTTTTCAGAAAACACACATAATCAGGATTTAGCTTATCCTTAAAACCTTTTGGTTAATTCATGAAGATTTGTTCATCAATTTCACCATGTAAAAAATTAGTTTTTACATCAAGTTGTTCAAGTTTCCAGTCAAAACACGCAACCAAGGCAAGCATGACCCTAATAGTGGTGTACTTAACAACTGGTGAGAAAATCTCATTCTAATCAATTCCTTCCTTCTGTGTATCCACTAACCTGGCTTTAAACCTTAAGGGTTTCGAACTACTAGTACCTTCCTTAACCTTAAAAATCCATTTGCAATCGACGATCGATTTGTTCTTAGGTCGAGGTACCAGTTCCCAATTCTGATTCTTTTCTAGAGAACTCATCTCTTCTTTCATCGCCTTAAGCCACTCCTTAGATTGATCACTACCTATCGCCTCTTTAAAAGTTTTTAGCTTTTTATCAGCTAGTTCTTCATAACTAGCATGGGCGAAAGCTAATTTAGATTCGAAATCGAACCTACTAGGTTCTCTTTTTTGTCTCCTTTCTCTGTCCCTAGCTAGATTATAATTAGCTAAGGGGTTTTCTTCCTCAGGGTGTTCCTCAATCACTACTTCGTTATTGTTCTCCACCTCAGGTTCCTGAACCTGAATCTTTACCTTATTAGGAGTAGTAGGGGCATGTGTATTGAGTTTTCCTAACTCCACCTTAAACGGGTCTCTCTCTTCACTTGGTTTAGTTTCACTCTCAAGTTCAATTTCCCTTTTAATACATAGCATCTCATTCTTGTTAAATGTGACATCCCTACTTATGATGATCTTAACCCCTTTTTGGCTTCTATCCCATAACCTATAACCCTTAACACCCTCGGTGTATCCTAGAAAGACACACTTCCTAGCTCTAGGTTTCAGCTTTTCCTTACTCTGATGAGAAAAAGCAGTACTACCAAAATTTCTAAGCATTGAGTAATCACTCAGTTTACCCGACCATCTCTCATGCTGAGTGTCACCATTCAATGCAGCATAAGGAGTCAAATTAATCAGATAACAGACAGTCATAACAGCCTCACCCCAAAATGACTTAGGGACACCAGAACTTAGCATCATGCTGCGTACTTTATCAAGAATGGTCCTATTCATCCTTTCTGCTACCCCGTTTTGTTGGGGAGTGTAAGGAACGGTCTTGTGTCTAGTTATGCCATTTTCTTTACACATACTATCAAATTCTGTATTGCAGAATTCTTGGCCGTTATCTGTCCTTAAAAAATTGATTTTCTTGCCAGTTTGGTTTTCCACTTGTCTCTTCCAGTTATTAAAATTGTGAAAAGTCTCAGATTTGTCTTTCAACAGATAGACCCGCATTTTCCTAGTATAGTCATTGATAATAGACAAGAAATATGTATTCCCACTCGATGTGGGATTACTAGTAGGACCCCACAGATCAGAATGCATATATTCAAGTATGCCTTTAGCTTTGTGGACACTCGTGGAGAACGAAGTTTTACGATGCTTACCAAGCACACAGTGATCACAAAATGACAAATCTGACACAGTCATTACCAAATGCACATTTTTCATTAAATAGCTTAAATCCCTTAATACCTACATGTGCAAGTCTATTATGCCATGTGTGTGTGTGTGATCAATCTTGACAGAAGAAATAGAGGAGTTTAAACCTCTAATCACTTCCCTAGTAGTGATATAGATGTCGTTTTTCTTAATTTCCTTAATGGAAACTAAAGCACTCTTAATCATTTTTAGCATACCATTTCCAATTTTGCCAGTGAAGTCATCCTTTTCAAGTCTTCCTACTAAAATCAAATTCCTAGACAATTTAGAAATATATTTAACATCTTTTAACGTGCACACAAAATCCTTGTCAAATTTTACGTCTATGTCACCAATTCCAGCAATAGTATAGGCAAATTTATCACATAGCACAACATGCCCAACGTTAGATTCATGCAAGTTATAAAACCAATTCTTTTCAGACGTCACGTGGAACGATGTACCAGAATCAAGTATTCACTCATGCATGCAGGAATTAACAGTTAGATTCAATTTAGCAGTGTATGCAACTGGACTTGTAAGCATATAGACCTCACCGTTATCTATCTCAGATGTAAAGGATAATACATTTACCTCATCTCTTTCCTTAATCTTTAACTTGCCATTTTCATTATGACATCTTTTATAAAATGCCCTATGTTTTCACAGCCATAGCGTTTTCTAGCCTTCGTCCTAGATTTTGATCTAGATCTACCCTTGCCCTTCTTTTTCCATCCATTGCCACTTGACTCGCCGCCACTTTGATATCCATCATAACTATTTTGCCTAAATTGAGTTCTACCCCGCATCATATGTAACTCACCGCTCATCTTATCGTGTTTTTCAGCGCTAATTTCCATTTCTTTGCTCCTAAGGGAGTCTATGACAATTTTAGGTATCAACGTATCTCTACCATACTTAATGGCGTTCTTAACTTCCTTATAAGAATCAGGGATCGCATTAAGCAAAATTATAGCCTTATAAGTTTCAGACACAGCCTCATCACAATTAACTATATCTTGCACCAACTTGTTAAACACATCTAAATTATCATCAAGATCCTTTAAAGGATTCATTTTAAAACTGAAAAAACGTTCGAGCAATTAAAGTTTATTCGGTGTAGACTTAAGCAAATATAAGTCTTCTAATTTTTTTCAAAATTCTTTGGTGGTTTTCAGTTTACCCACATATCTTAAAACGACGTCAGACAAGTGTAAAATGATTGAGGTGTAAGCAAACTCATCGACTTCTTCTCTTTGTTCTTTTGAAAAATCAGTTTGAAAATTGCTTTCAATGGCCTTTGAAACTTTTTGTTGGACTAAAATGCCCTTCATTTTTTGTTGACAAATAGAAAAGTCACCCTTTCCGTTAAAAATCCCCAAATCAAAGTTGTGAATTGACATCTTCACATAACAGTCAAAGAATACACAAACCACACAAAGTAGTCCTAAGGTCACCGACAGTATACACCGTTCTAGATTTTCAGGATTTCGTAAGACTCACGGTCTTAGATCAAGGAAATGTTCGAACAGGTAAGGTCATGGTAGTTCTAACAGAGTAAGTAAGCAGCGAAAGTAACAATGCAACAAAAGATACGTCTAGCAGAGAACTAGTTTCACATTATTTAGATCACTAAGAATTAAAACTGATTTTAACCAAAAACAAATACTCAATCAAACAATTAAGAGCAAGTATCCCTAATTTCTAGCACAAACAATGGTTGCCAAGCAGTGACAACCTCCAAACCTAATGATCACCCCACACGATGATCTGTTAGTGCAAAAATATAAAGGTTTTAGCCAATTTACCAGAGCGGACCTATCTGAGTCCGTAACGTGGAGAGATGCGAATTTGCTACTTTAGGGCCACCACTATTCACCCTAAAGATTCAGCAAATATAGCAATTCTGATCAGCAACAAATGCAGACTGAAGGTAGGGGCAAAATTGTCCAGTCTTTTCTGCACAACCTGAAACACTAAACCAAACACATTAGTACGTTCAGGAAATCAAAATAAGTGAAATGGCACGAAAAAACCACGCAGGAGCTCCTCTACACGCCGCCGCGCCGATCGTCATCGCCATGCGCCTCACCACCGGAGGCGCCTCCACCTGCTGGTTATGGGTCTGGCCTCCGTTCGTCCAACAGATGTCGCGTTTGGTCGGACTAAGTAGTTGCAAGTTCGGCCCCTTTTGAAAATTGCGAACCCGTCACCAATTATGGTCGATTTCTTGCTAGAGAAGATGACCTTCGCTCTGATACCAGATGTGAGACCAAAATCCAGCAATACCCAAGGTGATACCAGGCTCAATTTCCACCAAAGTTGACACCACCACTATTGAGACACACCCAAATCTCTCTTTTCTTCTTCCCACCTACGGTTGCTATTCATACCCACAAAGAGTCGGCCAAGATGAGATCAATATAGCACAAGAGAAACCATACAAGTTGCTTTAGAGAAAGAGGCCGAGAGTTAGAAGAGAAGAACTCACAGAGAAGAGTAAAGAAGACCACTATTCGGAGGCGTGAAGGGAGCCGAGAATTATAGCCCAAAGGTGTGACCATATATGGTAAGTTAGGGTAGGTTAACTTAGTGGTCCAAAAGAGGCTTAACACAAAAGTATTGGGCTCCAAATGGATATCGTAGCCATCCAAGCAAATGGGACGGGCCACGAGCAACATTATTAAAATAGGTTGCTTCTAATGGCCTGTAGAAAATCGGATTGAGTTGTCTTGATCGTAGTGTCGACATATAGTTCAATCATATGGCCAAGGCCGATTGATAATAAATAAAACTGAGGTCACATCATTGCCCGGGAGGTCGTTTGACAACAAATTGCCTAACACTACTAACATTAAATTATTTTGTAAATGAGTGCCTTTATTTTATGTACAACATGCTCTAGCCATTAACTCTCAAATTACTTGTTTGCTTATATCTTCATTTCCCATCTTATCCATTACAGTGTGGCCACACCTCCATTTTGACATCCTTATTTGTGGTGTGTTTTTATAAATGGCATTTTTTCTTTCAACGGCCCAACAGACTGTCATAAAATGTCACTGATCTAATAATCATTCGATGGAACTTTCCCCCTAACAATAGGTTTGTCTATAGCATGTATAATTGTTCGCGAAATTATTCCTTTCGACTTTAAACTACCGCAAGTGTACGGTTCGTTAACAAGTAATAAAGTGGAATCAATGAGTCCGAATATCGTCCCTCAGATATTGATTAGTTTAAATTTTATCTAACGTGGCCTCAACTGAAACTGGATTGCCAAAGTGGATGTACATCTAAGTAAAACCCTAATTTCAAAAAGAAATCCTAATTACGTAAATTTAATGAGTAAATTGAAATTAAAACTCAAAACAATATTTTAACGCTCTAGAATAAAACTAAATGTTGAGAACGGACGTTGTTATAATCAATAGAAATTAAACACACTAGGATCACGATTTTCCATGCAATTATCACTTTAAACCCTAGTTTCACAATATGATAGCACACTTCAATTGTGACGAATCAATGTTCCTAAACTTATCCAATACTCTCTCTCGAGATGTATCAAACTTATTTCTACATACCATCGGCCTATATTTCTATGATAAGAGCATATGTAAAAATGCATGCGATTTTATGAACACTTAAAGATTCGCGTAGGGTATAGCGGCATATTTCTATTCCCTATCGGACCCTACGATGATTTATATTATGTCAAATCTATTCCAATTCTCTTGAATGCAAGAATAAATCACCCAAATTCACACAATTACGAGCCCTTAATTGTGGAAACATTAATTGCATATAAATCATTTAAAACAATAAAAATGTGTCTTAATGTCAAATTACAAAACTAGGATATTAAAATTCAAATTACTTGGTTCATCGATCTTCTAGCATATGAAAATCTAGCCTAGCATGATTAAAATAACAAAATATATTAGGTTTTGAGTAATAAGCATCACCGGATTATAAAAGCTTGAAGAAATCTTGAAATTTCAATAGTCAATCTTCGTTTCTTGCGCTCCAAATCCTCTTCAAGAAGTATTTTACTGTCTCCCAATGCGTTCTAGTCGTTTCTGGACGTTTCTTGATATTTATATCCTGTGAATATTAGGTTACCAAAGGAGTTTTAATCGTATAAGGAAAGAAAATTTCGTATCGGAAAGATTACCATGCGACCGCATGGTTTTAATCCGTGCGGCCGCATGGTTATTCCATGTTTCGATTTAAATTCCCTGCATTCATTCGTGCGGGCGCACGGGAGTTCTACCATGCAGCCGCATGGTAGACTATAACTTCTATTATCTTCAATTTAGTCCCTTTATTTGAATCTTTCACTTCTAGGCCTCTTTTCTTCCCTCTTTCCATTCCATCACCCCTAGACATCATCAATTGGCATTTGGTTCAATCAATTCCTTGAATTGTTAATCGGGTCAATTTTTGGGTAATTGCACCTTGGTCCTTTAACTTTCATTTTGTGTCATTTTAGTCCCTTTTCGCATCTTTTCCCATGAATTTCACCATGTTCATCGGTGTTCCCTACAATTCACAAATGTAAAGAAATTAAGTCACAATTCAATCATTTTGCTTGTAATTAAGTCATATTTGTGATCTAAATAAGTGTGCATAAACACATTTATCAATAATCCTGGTAGTTTTTCTCTATTTTATTGAAGCTGCTATAATATGCTGCATTACCTTGTGTCAAAGTCCTTAATCTTTGTTATTAATCAAACTTAAAAATCTAAACAGTGTGTGCGCGTGTGTGTATATATTGATTCTAGATTTTCCTGGCTAAAGCGGGCAGGCTGGGTCGTGTTCATAACTTTCTTTATTCCTACTATAATTAATTTTTTTGAGCGTATTATGTCTCACTTCTAAATAATCTGAAATCTCTAGATTCTATAGTGCAAGATCTCATAATCGCGTCTGTTCCCTTGTACATATGATTAATATATATCTTATAAAATTTTCTCCACTAACCATAAACACTTTTCTTGGAGCCCTATTAGATATTTCGTTTTTAAAATTAATAAAAGATCATAAAACCAGATTGTTTCTTGAACATCTTTGAGTTACACCTTATTCTGCATTATATTACCTCTCTTTAATTTTTAATTATGATTCATGAGCTCCTTTACTATTACAGATAGAGACCGTACTTGATCTTTTCCATTTGTTAGTAATTTTCTGGCCTTTAAATTGTCTCGTTCATCACTGTGAATTGAATCCATTAACTATATGACAATGCCGGATGAGCATCTCCACTACAATAGTCTTCTAGATGCAACAGCAAAGGTAGATTATAACCTGAGTTCATTATCTAAAAAAGAAGATACTGCAATGTATCCAATTATGCCTCCACCTTACTGCTTGAAGATTTCCCAATTGTCTTCCATTTCCTGACTCAGTTGCGAATTGAACATAGACTTACTGAGATGTCATGCTCATTCTGTAGTTAAATAACGCTGATTGTGCTAATGACCGTTTTTCTGTTTGTTATGGCAGCTATTCCTAAAAATGTATCCTGGTGAAGAATTTTTCCCGATGATGAACCCATCCGACGAGTTCACAGATGATGCTGCGTCTGAGTTGGAAACTTAGAGAAATAAGTGGTTCTAATTTGCCGGTTGAATATTTTCAATGTTCTCCCATGGGAGAGGAGCAGTGTTTCGAATGTAGTAGCATCATGGTGAAAGATGAACTTGCTTTCGTCCATCGGCTCTAGGTACATATGCAGAGTTAATCATCAGCTTGAGGAATTAAATCAATTTCAGTTTTCATCACATCTGATGTTTATCTAGCAATGGAGTTTCATATATCATATGCTTCGTAAACCGGACAGTTATCATGGAGGATTCTTCCGAAACTTGGCACGGTTTGTTAGACAAATTGTTGGTCGTGTCCTTTCTAGATAAACTAAAAGCTCTTTATACTCGGACAAGGTTGAGCCCGATAATTTTTGAAGATCGAAGTTCTGTTCAAGGTAGACTAGTTTACAGCTTGCATCCTTTCCTTACAAAAAGAGCTTAGATTCACTTGATTTTCTCCCTTTGCAAGCACGGTTTTATGTCAATCTTATAGAGACTGGAAACTATCATATGTCAAAAATATCATTTGATCCTTTTGAGCATCTTCCTATAGTTGATTGTGGTCGATTTGGATTTTGGTTAGGCCTAGTGACTCCTCGATCTATTTATTGCCTTGAGGAATGCTCATATACCGGGCTTTCCATTACGAATATAACTGTCCAACCAAATGCCTACTAGCCATATGAAGCTTTTCAATACCAATATAACTGTCCAACAACAAATGCCTAGCTACATGAACTGCATTCCCTCATAGGAGAGAAGCTTCGGTTGGACATTCTTATATGTATATATGGTCGTGGAATTCATCCGTGCCAATCTAATAGGAGATCTAAAATAGCTAGGTATTTGACAAATTCAATATACCATGTTAATTTTGGTCTACCCCTCCCTTTTCTATGTGACTAATGCTATTTCTAGTCGCTTATTGTCGTTGTCACCCTATATGACATATATGTGGCGGTAAGTGATTTAATGCATTAATGTAGTAATTTTTTATTACTTTATGCATCAAATCACTTACTATCATATGTACATCATTTAAGGTGACTGCGCTAATGAACGACTGCAAATAACATTATTTTTTCTATGTTGCTCCATTGAAATCACAACACATTAATCCTTTTTAGGTCAATGCAACCTTGAATTATCTCAATTGACATTATCCGCGCCATTGATGTATATAATCATTTTCTATCTTATTTATTTTAGCCCCGGTTTGATTCTCATTATTTTCAAATGTGCTTTTCTTTCTTTTATTTTCAACCACACGTTCTTCAATAAAATAATATTACACGCAAATTCAAAACTTTTTCTTATGTTTTAACCACACATTCTCCATCAAATCACTATTACAAAATGAATTTTTGACAATTAATGGGAATCAAATAGGCCCTTAGTATGATTGCATATCCATCTTAACATCTTCATTTCTGCTACATTCATCTTATGGACAACTTGTCCTTTAACAACCGAACACTCAGAAATATAAAAACTTAGCCGGTCAATACAATGATTTCTCTCTCACACACATTCACCTCTGGATAATAAACTTACAATTCAAGCCATTTTCTCCTGTTTCACCATTTTCTCGTACTGCACTATCCTTGCTGAAATATGAAATAAAAAAAACTATCAATTTTGGCTTATGATGATCCTCTAACAGCCAAGTCAATTTATCTTGAGGCGGGCACCAAGTTTGACAATTGCAAGATAAAATAACCAGCATTCATTCTTAGTAGATTGAACTGTCTTCATCTCCACTAACTCTTAATCTGATGAATCTTCCAAGACAAGTATATAGAAACCATGTCTTACATTAACCAGCTGCTTCCCAGATTCTTCTTTCCTCCAACATTCACCAATTTTTGCCTCAGCTTGGAAGCTTCTTCCCATTTTCCTTCCCTCGAGTATAGATTGGACAGCAGAACATACGAAGAATGGTCCGTGGGATCAAATTGCATCACCTTCGTCGCACACTTTTCTGCCAATTTTGTATTTTCGTAATTCCTGCAAGCACTCAGCAAAGTCTTCCAAGCCAAAACACTTCCGTCATTTTCTATTATGCAGTATGCTTCTTCTAGACGTCCAGCGCGGCCAAGTACATCAACCAAGCAGGCAAAATGCTCAGGTTCTGGTTCAATATTATACTTTTGGCACATGATATTGAAAAAAGCTAAACTATTTTCTACTAGACCCATATGGCTGCAACCTGATAAAAGGGCTAAAAAGGTGACACCATTAGGGACTATGCCCATCTTCTCCATCTCTCCATATAGTTCAATTGCCTTGGCAGCATTTCCTTGCCGTGCGAATCCAGATATCATAGTATTAAATGACACTACATTAGGTTCTTGTAGCTCTTTAAAAGCTTTTTGGGAGGCCTCCACGTTTCCACATTTAGCATACATATCAACAATGGAGCTCCCAACAAAGATATCTCCTTCTAAACCTAACTTGACAAAGAATGAGTGAAATTGTTTACCCAAATCAATGGCTGCAAGCTTTGCAGAGGCAGCTATGCATAATGGAAGGCTAAAGCTGGTCAAATAAATTCCTTCTGCCAACATCTCTTTGCAGAGATTCACAGCTTCCAGTTCAAACCCATTCTGCAAGTGACTTCCAATTATAGAACTCCATGAGATTTCATCTTTGTTGACAATGTCATCAAAAGCCTTGTAAGCATCAAGAATGGACCCACAATTGGAATACATGATGATTACTGCATTACCTATGGAAGTTTCACAACCTACTCGTCTTTTCATAATCAGGCCATGGATTTGAATACCCACTGCTAAATCTAAAACACTCTGACACGACGCTATGAGAGCTACTAGAGTTGCCATATCAGGTCTCACCGTACTGGTTTGACAAAGTTCTCGAAAAAGACTGATAGAGTAAAAGGTTGCTAGCTCTTCCTTTTGAGCATAACACATAAGTATGCAATTCCAAGCCACAATGTCTTTATTCTCAATCCTCCTGAACAGCTTTTCCACACTGCCAAGTTCTTCGGCATTGGCATAAATAGACATCAGTGCACTTCCAACAAAACAGTCAGCTTGATATGCATTCTTTATCATCTGGGCATGAACTTGAATTCCAGATTCTAAATTGCGGGCCTCTGCGCAAGCTCTCAAGACACTGGACAAGACATGTTGATCAGGTTTCACACCTTGCCTACACATATGTAAGAACAATGTAACAGCTTGCTCTGGAGAGCCATTCCTCACATAACTAGCTATTATTGAACTCCAACTAAATATATCTTTAACCTCCATCGAGTCGAACACTTTTCTTCCCGTATCTAACTTCCCACACTTTCCATACATATCCACCAAACCGCTCCCCACCACTACATCACTTTCCATACCATACTTCATAGCCAGCCCATGAATTTGGTCCACCTCAATAATCAAAGAACAGCACTTGAGCAAACTTGTTAAGGTATAATCATTGGGCCTCAACTCATCAGCCACTCTCATCTCGCGGAACAACCTCAAAACCTCGCCAACATCGCTAACGTCAGCAAGCCCAGAGATCAAAACATTCCATGTAACCCGATCCCTCCTCCACAACCCATCAAAAACACGAAATGCCTCGTCCATATTATTCCAAACTTTCAAGTAAAAATCCACAAGAGCACTCCCCAAGAACTCATCCTTTTCGAAACCAAACTTGATTACCAGACAGTGAATCTGAATGCCCAACACAGACAAACAAGAAGTCGTGCATTCGTGAATCATAAATGAAAATGTATGCGTGTTTGGTTTCACGGTGGATTCTAACATTTCAGTGAACAATGCAACCGACGTTCTCAAAAACCCATGAAGGGCGTAGGACGAAATCAACGACGTCCACGAGACAACGTTTTTATGAGGCATTTGATCAAACACCCGACGGGCACTGCACAAATCATTGCATTGCGAGTAGAAATGGAGTAAAATGTTGAAAATGTGGATTTGTAAGGGGATTTGGTTCGAGCGTATGAGTTTTGCATGGATTTGTTTACACTCTTCAATTGATTTTCTGGGTTTTAAATGGTGATGGAGTAGGAGTTGTATGGGGTCCGATAAGAGTTTTCTTGTTGACTGGCGGTGCATTTTTGAGGTTTCATTTCATGCCAGTTAACCGTTACAAGATCTCTCGCTGCTTGCGAACGATCAAAAATCAGTCAAAATTATGAAATCCTGAACGCTGATGATGCGGGGGGTTGCTTTCAGTTTCAGTCCTAGACTATTGCGCATCCTTTTCTCAATTTGATATTTTCTCTACTCTCCTCAAACCTGTGATCGTTGACTTCCTAACTGTTATGTGTCTTTGAATTTTGACGTTTCATTAGCCTCGAGAAAATGAAAACAATGTCAACAATTTATTGATGAATTTTGCTGGGTTAATCCCTACCAACACTCGTACCAGGTGGGATGCGGGATCCATCTGTATAGAAAATTACCAAAATCCCCACGCACCCCTTTGTTATGAGTGTTTGGTACAAGTTTTGTACGTGAAGCAGCACTCTTTGTTGATTTCCAACAACATCTAAAAGGATTGTCAAATTAAAATAAAATACAAACGAAACAACATAATTACCCACATATAACTTCACAAGATTTTAAGATTTGATGCAACTCGAATTGAATATCTACTAAGTTTGTCTACTTAAGAGCATATCCAAGAGACACTTTATTTTTAAAGAGAATATTTTAAAATTTAAAGAGTATTTATAAATTTAAAGAGCAAAATTTTTAAAGTGCTCCAATAATTTCTTTATTTTTAATATTTAATTTTAGCATTCTCAATATGTATTTATTGTTTTTAAAATTTAATTTTAAAGTGCTCCAATAGCCTTGCCAGTCAATGAAAAGATATTGAGATTTGCACATATTATTTAATTAAGTCAATAAATTATAAATGAAAGTTGAAACCTCTAAAGCATTAAATTATAGAGAGGTAGGTTTGGCTCTCTAAATTTGAAGAGCTAAACTCACTCTCTATTTTAAAATGTTAAATTGAAGAGTCTATTGAAATAAAATTTTAAAGATTGACTTTTTAAAATGGAGAGTATTCCACTTTTAAAAAGACTTTTGGAGTTGCTCTAAAGAACGTTAGTATTCATTTAAAAACACTACACCACTCTAATTGAATGTATGTCAGTCTAGAAGTCATTGGAAGGCATTCATAGACCCTACATCACTCAACTCATTTTCAACATGGAACCAGTAACTAAAAGAATGCTTGAACGTGAAAGCACACTTGAATGTGAGACAAAATTCTAACGTAGATACAACAATAACTAGTTGAATTAATCTATTTGTATAATTGTGGTTAACAATGATAGATGACAACATTGATGTTGTCAAAATCTGGACCATTAATTTTAAAAACAGTTTTTGAAATGGATGGATGTAATGTTGTTAAGTATGATTATCAACCAAATTTTTTTAATAATTTACAAGTAACATGATTGATAACTAGTTGCTGGTTTTAGATTAAATCACGGGAAAATTGATTTCTCTTTGAAAATTAGACACAAATAGATTACAGAACTTAAATCTTTGAGATTATTATATTTTGCTTTTAAATCTTCACACATAAGGATGAGATTTTAACTTTAGAAGGGGTTTTAATGGCCTTCTACCTTTCTTGTCAAAGCTATCTATCTTAAATCTTAAATCTTTCATCTTGTTCCCTACCTTTAGGTGCCTCACTTTTGGGAAAAAAATGAGAGAATGTGGCTAACCCTGATTTTGAGAAATGTGCCCATAAATGGTATATTGATAACACTCTCATAATTGCACAACTTTCCTTGGATTTTATTGAATAGGCTAATTAAATCTCACACATATTAGAGTCAAGAAATGGACCTGATTGGACTCATAAGATTCAAGCTCCAATAGATGTTTCTAATTGTTTAAACTCTTAACCAATTAAGACACATTTATTAACCTTGGCTTATTCTACCAAAAAGTCGAAATTGTTCTGTCGAAATTGTTCTCGAGTCGAGTGATAGATATGAAAGCAAATTATGATCCGATAACAGTATCTTCTGATAATCATTTCACAAAGCAACTTTCATTTGATCATCAATATGTTCAAACTGACAAGCGACCATTTTCCTCTTTCAACATATAGCCCTCCCAAGTTTCATTTTCATAAGGCAAATCCGTTGTAAACAAATCACAACATAAAGTCCAACTATCCCATCATTGGACTACTAAGCTCAGGTTCAAATTCCTTCAGAAAATGCCTCTAAATGATTATCATCTCATTGGATGATTAACATGTCCCATTATTGCAAGTATATAATCCGTAATTATTTCGCCCTGATTTTTAAAGTACCGAGATCCATCTTCCAATTAAGACTTCACTGATTGGTACCTCAAGAACTTGAACTAGCAATTGGAGTTACAATAATTGCTTATGATTTAGATTATTGTAACAAATTAAAACATGCGAATAATCGAGTATCAATTCAAAATTTTGTTTACAAAATATTACTTGAAGAGCATCAAACTAACACTAGTATGCCCTATGAGACAAAATACCCAACCTTCAAACAAAAATGCGAAGGTTCACTAATTAACTGCTTATTAAAATAAAAAAAATATAAAAGAAAACATGTTTGATAATTACGTTATGGTTGCATTCAACGTAATTTTGTCTGATTGGACGTACTAGCTGAGGTTAACGTAAAATTTTAAGTTAACGTTTGTAGCTGAGTGATCATTACAAAGTTGAGTGATTATTACAATAACAAAACTACTTCAATGACCATTTTGAAATTTTCACAAACTTCATTAGATGTTGCTAAAATTTATCAACTTGTTTCTGATTTTACACGATTTTTTACTCAAACTATGCAAACAGTGACGCGAATTGTAAGAGCATATCCTGATATTAATGCCGATCGTATAAAAAATTGTACATAAGAAAAGTGATGTCTGCAAAATTTCTTCTCAATTTAATCTAAGTGGGACCTTGTCTAGATGACGTGATAAGAAAAATGGTGAAGAAGTTAATCTAGACATAGAGACTCTGTTAGATGGAGCTCACGTTACATAATTTTTTTCCCTCTTGTTTATTATTTTCTCTCTTATTAGATATGCATTGGATATTAAATTTTAGTTATAGATAAAATTCATTGGACATGGAATTTGAACTCAATCTTGAATTGGTTATACATCAATACCAAGTAAATCCTTCCATTCGCTCATATAATGACAATACAAATAATGCATTGAAGACACTACACAAGCCATGAGAATGGTGACTGTTGACCTCGGAAATTGGTCCCTCCACGTGGTCAACTGAAAGCTACTCCACGTATTCCTCCCTGCGCAATCAACAAATAGTCAGGCGCACACGGCCTGAACCAACGGGGGTGGTGGCGACCGTATACACTTCGACGGTCAAGTCAAGTTTGGGTGGTCGGAACAGTACCCAGGGGCTACACAAATCAATCAATAAAGGGGGAGGAGAATGTATAAACTTGTTATGGAGTGTTGTGTATTAAGAGTTTCATTACCTTTTGCCTCTTGCCAAACCTTGGGTATTTATAGGTGGTATGAACCGTTGGATGTGGAACGTGTGTATACATCTGACGGTATGAAATGTCTGCTTATAGGCGTCAATCAGCCGCGTTTGTAGAGGAGGCGGACAGTTTGTTTCCTTTGAGTTGAATTGATATAAAGTTGATAAGTCACATCAACTAGCCTCATGGAGACGTCAAATCAATTTAAGCCTTAGGTGTAGGACAAATCTCAAATTGACGGCGGATCTTCTAACCGGGTTCCACTTGATCTCGACCCAGGAGAGGTGAGATGCTTCGGCAGATCAGTAGTAGGAATTGCTATATCACTTCGGAGAAGCTTCGGAAGGGTCGTTTTCAGGTCGGAATAAATGGTGCTGCGGAGGGCCTCGGAGGTGAGATGACACTTCGGTATAGAGGCGTAAATAATCGGGGCGTAACAGTGGTCCCCTAAGTCAGGGGATGAATATTTATATCATGCGTGGATTTGCTTTCCTGACTGGACCGCAAGTCATGGGAGTTTTGGGGGTTGATCTGTCGCAGCAATCGAGGTTATGATAATAGGCAGATGTGCCAAAGCTTCGTTATTGTGCGTAACGTTCGAGGCAGTCAAGCAGCATGGGACGTCGCGTAAGGTGCATCAAAACTTCACGAATGCCTAAAACTTTTTAAAGCATGGGAGGGAACGCGGCATCCGAGGCGATGACCTAATAGGGCCTTCGCGTTAGGCGCGTCCAAGCTTTGTAAAATTGGAGGAGGAGCTCATCTGCCACCGGTGCGCTGACCCAAAAGGTCGACGCGTTGGGAGATGGCTGAAACTTTGTAAAGCATGGGAGGGAACGCAGCGTCCGAGGTGATGACCCAATAGGGCCTTCGCGTCAGGTGCGTCCAAGCTTTGTAAAGTTGGAGGAGGAGCTCATCTGCCACCGGTGCGCTGACCCAAAAGGTCGACTCGTTGGGGATGGTTGAAACTTTGTAAAGCATGCGAGAGAACGCGACATCCGAGGTGATGACCCAATAGGGCCTTCGCCTCAGGTGCGTCCAAACTTTGTAAAGTTGGAGGAGGAGCTCATTTGCCACCGGTGCGCTGACCCAAAAGGTCGACGCGTGGGGAGATGGCTGAAACTTTGTAAAGCATGGGAGGGAACGCAGCGTCCGAGGCGATGACCTAATAGGGCCTTCGCGTCAGGTGCGTCCAAGCTTTGTAAAGTTGGAGGAGGAGCTCATCTGCCACCGGTGCGCTGACCCAAAAGGTTGACGCGTGGGGAGATGGCTGAAACTTTGTAAAGCATGGGAAGGAACGCAGCGTCCGAGGCGATGACCTAATAGGGCCTTCGCGTCAGGTGCGTCCAAGCTTTGTAAAGTTGGAGGAGGAACTCAATCCGAGGCGACCCAAACGTCAAATGATTTGACAACTGTTGCGTGTTTTCAAGGTGACAATTGGGTGCCATGCCCATTCTCCTAAAAGGCTGCTGCGGCTACTAATTATTATTGACGGCTGGTTGTAATCGAGGTGACGCGTTTCAAGTTAGCGTGAAAGTCACAGCGACATCTTGGGCGTAGATCAAATCTGGTGTTTCATTTCAATGGCCTAGATTGAGGATGCGACGAATGACTTAGATTGATCGCATTTGAATTCAACGGTGGAGATCAAACTTGTTTTTTCTATAAAAGGAGGACTCTGGGGTTTTCTCAGACTTTCTACCTTTGCAAAAATAAAATTATACTTTGCTCTCAAATTTTTGGCAATTTTCGGTGTTTTGCAAGCAATTCCGGCGAGAAAGAACTAGACTTTCGGTGAGAAAAAACTAGGCTTCCGGTGACTTTACACCATTTTCGGCTAGGAAAACCTCCAAACCCGTAAGTTTCAGCACCTATTTAGGCTTTTAAATTTTTAAAGAATGGCCTCGGATGGGAGTTCTGGTTCGGGGAGGGGCTTAGAAATAGTGAGGGTGGACGAGCCCATTGTGGCGACCTCTTCAAAAATAGCTGGGGCAATAATGGGGGGGAGGGGGGGAAACATATGGAAACGACCAGATAGCCCACCAGATACCTCTGTGCATTGGAGGGCGTCAGACTACCCATCAAAATTAAGGGAGGCCGACCTGGGTAGACTTAGGACAGAGTATAGGATCTCTGACAGCGTAGACTTAATCCTCCTCGGGCCGGAAGAGAGAGCCTGTTACCCAAGGCCGGGCTGTGTGGCCATTAGTGAGGCAATCCTTAGGGCTGGACTTAGGCTACCTATCTACCCATTCTTTAGGTTGGTGCTTGGTCCTATGGGCTAGCCCCGACACAGCTCAATCCAAACTCCTGGAGCCAGATGGTGGGCTCCTGAATGTTGTAGAAAGAGGCGTCATTAGGGGTGGAGATGCCCCTTTCCGTTTTCCAGACCCTCTATATTCCCAAGGTTACTGTCGGGGGGGATAAGACCCGAGGTTGGTACTACCTTACGTCATGGGGTTCCCATACTCCATTCGTGGTCGATTTGCCGAGCTCCATCAAAGAATGGAAGAGTTCATGGTGCTGGGCAGCGGGGCGATGGGACACAATGGAGGGGGACCCCCTGGCGCCTCTCACAGTTCCAACGAAGTTTTCAACACTTAGTGAGTATAGTAGTTGCTTCTTTTATTTTCTCTTCGGTTCGACTTGTGTCTAACAGTTATGTTTCTTTTGTAGGTTCTCTTCCTCGGTGCGAGCTATCAACGGAGGACTTCGACACTATCTGTGTCATTTATCAGCTGCTTCAGAAGAAGAGGTCATACCACAGGCTGATCCGAAAGAATATCCATTTCATTACTCACGATTTAATGGCGTCTCAAGGTAATAGGACTGAAGTCCTTACTTTTTATTCCGAAATCCCTAGACTTGTACTAATTCCTTATTTGTTTCTTTGCAGATAACTTTAACAAGAAACTGCCAGTGCGCCCCGACTTCAAAACCATCCAGAAAATGATAGCTGAGGCACGGGCACTGAAGGCCTCCTCCTCCTCGTATAAAAAGCAAATGGAGGAGTTGGTGGAGGCCAGTAAGAGGCTCCAGCCTCCGACGGAGGAGAAAGTTCAGGAGGACCCGGAGGCTGACCTCCGAAGGAAGGGCAAGAAGAGTGTCGCCCCTCCCAGACTCCCAACTGTGGCGAGACCACCCCCAATTTTGAGGCAGACAACTATTCCCACAGGGGTGGCCCTCCTGGAGAGAAGCCCCGCTCCAACTGAGCCTGTCGCTGACCCGGACATAGTACCCCTTGCTGCAGTGCCTATTGATCAAGCTCCGGGGCAGCAGAGGAGAAAAAGGCCCCGTCCCTCTAAGGAGGTTGATTTCCTGGGCACCAATCCTGAGGAGCCCGTAAGGGAGGTGTTGGAGGCTCTTCCTCTCGAAACAGCTACGGTGGCTGTGGTCCACAACAAATATTAGACAGAAGAGTGGAGGGACCACACCGCCTCCTGCACGGCTGAAGATCTGGTGGTGGCGAACAGCGCCTGTGTGGCTTGGGCCCTAAGCACAAGCATCCAGCTCGAGGGCTTGGTGAAGGATCTGAACTCTAAGAGGGAGGACCTCGCCAAGCGCCTCGAGGAGGCGATGCATTATGGGGATGCTGTGCGGGTGGCCCAGGCCAAAGCCACAAAGGCAGAGGAGGGAAAGAAAGCTACTAAGGCCTAGCTTACTGTTGCGCAAGCAGAGGTGGAGCGGCTGAAGAAAGAGCTCTATGAGGTGGAATGCCAAGTGGCCGTTGTGACTCGGCGACTTGATCACGCCAATGAGTGCCACAAGCTCGCCACCGATGCTCTGGAGGCCTCCAACAAAGAAAAGGCAGAGCTGAGGCAGCAGACAGAGGCCCAGTCAGAGGAGATTGCCTCTTTGAAGGAGGAATTGATGTCTGCGGGGGAGGTGGCAGTCCAGAACTTTATTGACCACTTCGAAGACCATCCCCTGTATGACGACTTCGCCAACTTCTGGGCCTCATGGAGTGCCCAAAGCTTACTGGGTCGACTGAAGGAAGTGCATCCCACTCTGGACATCTCTCCACTGGAGGCAGAGTTTGGGGGGCCAACTGGAGGTCGGCCTGATAAGGTTGTCCAGGAGGCTCCGGAGGCCCAGGAGGCGGCTAGTGCTGAAGTCCCTCCAACAGACTAGGATTATCTTGTAATGGCTTCGGCCCCCAATGTACATAAATTTATGAAATGAAATGAGAAATTTTTGTCAAGTATTCGGGCTTCTGCTTCTTTGTATTTTCTCTGTTTATACTTGTATGAACGACAAACGTTAAACTAATTGCCTCGCGACAATGACCAGTTAATAACTGTGGACCGGACCGCTTAAGTTAACAAAAGTTTAAACACTTAAGCGAGTATGAAGCGATTCTTAATGCCAACTTATTAATAATCTGAGATCAGACAAATTAGGGAAACATAAAGAGCTGCTTGATGTTAATCAGCTAATAATTGATGATCGGATCGCTTAAATGAACCTTCTGAAGTACTGAGAAAACTATTCACTAACTGGTGTGGCTTGTAATTGAAAATTCATTACTAAGATAAATTACACCACCCTTTACAAAGGCGATTCCATCACTTAGGGAACTTTACAACTGAGATTAGATCGGGACAATCGATTCGCTATAACACATTAAGAATAGATCGGAACACAGTCTTATCACTGGTAGTACTTCCTCAATTGTTTGATGTTCCACTTATGAGGCAGTGTCCTTCCTGACATATTTTCGATTTCGAAGGTACCAGGTCAGGATTCTCCTCGAAAGTGGTAAGGGCCTTCCCAGTTCGGGCCGAAAACTCCTGACCCGGTTGGTTTTAAAGATTGGAAAACTCTTCTGAGGACGAGGTCGCCCAAGCGGAGAGTTCTGTTTCTGACCTTGGAGTTGTAAAAGCGGGTCATCTTTCGATGATAATTTGCCAGAGTCATTTGGGAGGTGTCTCTCTTTTCCTCGAGGAGGTGCAGTTCGCTTATTCGGGCCTCATCATTGCTGATCTCATTGAAATGTATCCGTCGATGTGATGGGACCCCAATTTCGGCCGGACTCATTGCCTCGGCTCCGTAGGTCATGGAAAATGGGGTTTCACCGGTTGCAGTCCGGCAAGTCGTCCTGATAGCCCAGAGGACGTGGGGGAGTTCGTCAACCCAGGTCCCTTTTGAGGCATCCAGTTTCCTTTTCAGGGTGTGCTTGATAGTCTTGTTCACTGCTTCAACTTGCTCATTCGCCTGGGGTGATGAGGTGTCGAGAAGTCCTTCTTTATGCCCAATTCGTCGCATAAGTCTCGCATCTTGCTATTGTCGAACTGCCGCCCGTTATCAGAGACTATGGAGTGGGGGATGCCAAATCTACAAATGATGTTTTTCCAAACGAACTTAGTAGTATTAGCCTCGGTAATTCGGGCAAAGGGTTCTGCCTCGACCCACTTAGTGAAGTAGTCAATGACGACAATGGCGAAAGTTACGCTTCCTCTCCCTTTTGGGAGTGGACCAATGAAGTCGATGCTCCACTTAGCGAATGGCCAAGGGCTGGTTACTACAGAGAGGCTCTGAGCAGGCTGTCTTTGTACGTTCGAGAAGCACTGGCACTTGTCACATTTCTGGACAAATTGGCAAGCATCCCTTTTCAGGGTTGGCCAGAGTAGCCTTGACGGAGAACCTTGTGTGCCAGAGCCGTTCCTCCGGAGTGATTTCCACAGATCCCTTCATGTATTTCTCTGAGTATGTATGTGGCCTCTTCGCCGCCTACACATCGAAGAAGGGGCGAAGCGAAGCCTTTCTTGTAAAGGGTGTCTTCTTGCAGGAGAAAGTGTGCAGCTCTTCTCCTTAATTTCCTCGCTTCACCTCTAGAAGCAGGCAATGTTTGTTCCTTCAGCTATGCGATTATGGGCTGCATCTATAATGGGGTGCCTTCTATCCAAAGTACCTCTTTGCCTTCGGAGATGGAAGGCTTTGATAAGTGCTCAATGGGGACGATGTTTAGCAGTTCTGAGTCCATACTGCTGGCTAATTTTGAGAGGGCATCTGCATGTGCATTTTCTAGACGGGGGACTTGAGTCAGTTCGAACCTTTCAAAATGGGGAATTATGTTCAGAACCAACTTCAAGTACGCAAGCATGTTACCATCTTTGGCTGCGAAATCCCCATTTACCTGATTTACTATGAGCTGAGAATCACTACTTACTAGGAGCTTCCTGACCCGCATTTCCTTAGCGAGCCTTAGACCTACCAGAAGGGCCTCGTATTCGGCTGCATTGTTCGAAGCTTTAAAGTCGAATCTTACCGCACAATTTAGCATATGGCCTTCCGAACTCTCCAACACGATCCCTGCCCCCGCTCCAGCCTCTCCTGAGGACCCATCTACAAATAATTTCCATGTTGGGGGCTCGACTGGTTCCATTATAGCCTCCATTTCTGGGGCTTTGGTAAACTCAACCATAAAATCGGCAAGGACTTGGCCCTTGATGGCGTGTCTAGGTCGGAACGTGAGATCGAACTCGCTGAGCTCGATGTCCCATTCAGCAGGCGTCCTGACGCGTCTGTTTTCTGCATTACCTGCTTTAAGGGAAATTGGTGAGGACTTGTATTGAGTGGGCTTAGAAATATGGCCTCAGCTTTCTTGAGGCTGTGATAAGTGCGAGTGCCAATTTTTCCATGTCTGGGTAGCGTGTTCCAGCTGGGAGAAGTGCTTTGCTGATGTAGTACATTGGCAATTGAAGCTCATTTTCTTCCCTGATTAGGACTGCGCTGACTGCCACGTCTGAAACTGCTAGATACAGTAACAGAGATTCATCCGGTTGAGGTTTCGACAAGAGGGGTGCTTCCCCGAGGTGCTTCTTCAGAGACTCGAAGGCTTCTTCGTATTTCGAAGTCCATTGAAATTTCTTTCCTTGTTTCAATACATTGAAGAAAGGCAAGCTTTTATCAGTGGCTCTGGAGATGAAGCGGCTGAGTGCGGCTATCCGACCATTGAGACTTTGGACCTTCTTTGATTTCTCAGGTGACCTCATTTCTAGTAGGGCCATTACCTTTACCGGATTTGCCTCAATTCCTCTCTGATTTACAATATATCCCAAGAACTGGCCTGATGCCAATCCGAAAGTGCACTTGAGGGGATTCAATTTCATATTATACTTTCTGAGTATCTGGAAGGTTTGGTCAATGTGACTCACGTGTTCGGTTGCCTGGAGGCTTTTCACCAACATGTCATCTACGTAGACTTCCATGGTTTTGCCAATGAGTTCGGCAAACATCATGTCGACTAACCTCTGGTATGTGGCCCCGACATTTTTCAATCCGAAGGGCATAACTTTGTAACAATACAGGCCCCTGTCCGTAATGAATGATGTAGCTTCCTCATCAGGTCGGAATATTGGGTATCTGGTTGTACCCTGAGTATGCATCCATGAAACTCAGTAGTTCATGCCCAGCAGTGGAGTCCACAAGTTGATCAATTCTCGGAAGTGGGAAGCTGTCCTTGGGACACGCCTTATTTAGGTTTGTGAAGTCCACACATACCCTCCACATCCCGCTGGACTTTTTCACCAGAACCGTGTTGGATATCCACCTCGGATATATGGTCTCTCTGATGAAACCACTGTGGCTAAGTTTATTTACTTCATCTTTCAGTGCCTCGTACCGTTCCGGGTTCAGGGCGCGCCTCTTCTGTCTATGGGGGGCATAGGAGGGGTTGATGTTAAGGTGATGGCAATTGATTCTAGGATCTATTCCCACCATATCTTTATGTTTCCATGCGAAGACGTCCAGGTTTCCTTTCAGGAATCGTATCATCTCAATTTTTGCTTCAGGAGTTAATGACTTCCCTATGCGCAAGACTTGATTGGGGTCTTCCGGGTTGACGGGGAATGTTTCCAGTTCTTCCATGGGGGGTCGTATTTGGTTTATAATCGATTATTCGGGGGTCTAACTCATCAAGAGGGTATCCTTGTTCAGGGGCCTCTTCCATGTCGACGTCTTCCTCTTGTTCAGAGGTATGCCCTTGTTCATGGGCGTCGAGCATTTCCACGTCCATACCGACTTCAGCTGGTACCTCGGCTAGGATTTCATTAACAGTTCGGGGCTCGAATTTGCGTAGCGAGTTTAGGTAGCATGCCCTGGAGCCCATCTGTTCGCCCCGGACTGTTGCAATCCCATGTTCGGTTGGGAATTTCATGCACAAATAGTGAATGGATGTCACAGCCCAAAGATCTTTCAGAGCGGGTCTGCCCAATACTCCATGGTAAGCCGATCTATGATCTACCACCAGAAATTTCATGAAATGCTGGGCGACTAGGGGTGCCGAACCCATTTCCACAGGCAGGGTGATCCGCCCTCGTGGGATGATGCTATCCCCAGTAAATTCGAACAGTGGGTCGGTCATGGGGATCAACCCATGTTCAATTTACATTTTGTCAAAAGTGGAGCCGAACAATATGTTCACGAAACTGCCATTGTCAACGAGCATGCGTTTCAATCCGTTTCTAGCTACTACGGCTTTTACAACCAAAGCATCGCAATGGGGGTGGTGAACTCCCTCTGAGTCTTCTTGGGAAAAGGTTATTGGGGCCGTCTTATTTGCTGATTTCAATTCGTCAACAATGTAAGTGATCATCGGGAGATCCTTGGCTTCTCTTATACAATTTCTCTGGGCATTCCTGGTGTTGCCACCGACGTGGGGTCCCCCAATGATGGTATCAATTTTCCTAATGACCTGGCCTCCCGAAAATTGGGCTTGGTTCCCCTGCCTGGATTGGCCTCGGTTCCTCGATTCGCTTCTATGAGGAGATTATTCCTGGTGACCTCTCCCTCCCCTCCTCGGGGAGGTGGATCTGCGAGGGTGTTCAATTCTGCTAGAAGTGTGAGGGTTGCTTCGATCAGGGCGCCGATTGGCATCACGACACTCGCTGGTGTCATGTCTGTATAGTTGATGGAATGTACAAAACCTTGCTCCTGCCAATGGTCTGTTTGGCCTCTTTTTCTTCTTTTTATTGTTATCAGTTCTTCTAGATGGTCCTGCCTCAGCAGGGGTGTTATCATATGCCAACATCGGCACTGCATTCAATGTGACAGAAGCTAGGGCCTGTCCGGATGTGGGAGCTATGGTATGCCCTGCTTGGGTCCATTGCTGAGTAACAAGGTGTGCTGCTGTGCCTCGACCTACCTGCCTCTGTGGAGGAGGGAGTCCCTGCGCAGCACGGTTGCGATGATCAATCATTTCTTCACTAACAATTTTTACTCTCATCATTTCTACCAGCTCGTCGTATGTGGAGGGATTGTTGCTGCGCACGTCCTTCCAAAACAAAGTGTTCATGTTGAGCCCACCTTTCAGAGCTGAAAGGGCTTCCCTGTCAGTGACCTGTTCGCAGTAAGTAATTTCGTCTGTAAACCTGGCGAGATAGCTTTTTAGCGTCTCTCTAGGGGCCTGCCTCATGTCTTGCAGGCGTTGAATTGGCGCCTCTCCTTCCCTGCATGAGAGGTACTGGTTCAAAAATGCTTTCTTCAAATCTGACCAACTTCTGATGCTTAGGGGAGGAAGCCTGCTGTACCATACCTCGGCGGCTCCTCCAAGTGTTAAATGGAAGGCTCTGCATTTTAGAGCAGGCGAGGCTCCCCTAAGGCTCATTTGTGTCATATACTTTGTGAGGTGCTTCTCCGGATCCCCCTTTCACTCATACTTGGGGATCTTAGGGGGCATGAAGTTAGCTGGCATTGGGAAGCTTTGAATCTCCCTTGAGAAAGGGAGGTTATCGTCATTGTCGTCAATCTCATAAGATCGAGAGGGCCCCTCTGACCCTTCATCATCTTGGATGTCCTAGGGTGGTGGAGGTGCTTCTCCTCGACTAGGTTTCTCCTCTCCTTCCTATTTCTAGGAGGAGGAGGGGAAACATGCTCTTGTTTGCGATCCGGACGAACCGAGCCTCTTGCTGGGCGGACCCTATTGCTAGGATCCTTCCCTATCCGGTCGAAGATGCTTATCGACCTTTGGTCATCGTGTTCTTGAGGAAAGTTGTCTCCCAAGAGTGGTTCTGATGGATGACTCCCTTGCACATAAGATATTGCTTCGGCGTTCATCTCTCTTTCGAGGGGGCATTCTGTGTGCCAGCTCATGTGGCCCTGAGAGTGAGATAAAGGGATTTCCTGCACCGGGTAAGATCCTTGGGGCCTTTGATAGCTCTGCTGTCCCTGGGCTTGCATGAGGAGTTTCCGCATCGCCATATTCTGAGTTGCTATGTCTCTCATACCTGCAACTATCTGAGCCGTTCTTTCAGTGAGTATGGCTGTTCTCCCGCTTCGGCGACGCTGGTGATGCGGTCTCTGATGATTAACATTATTATGGAGTACCTCTTCTTCAGAGACCTCTTTCATGGGATTGTCGTCTTCATGTCTTTAGCTCATCCTACCTCTTTTCTCAAGGGTAGTAAGAACTTGGATTGTAACTTGACTTTGTTCTTTTTCAAGAATGCCCCCTTTTCAGGGTTAGTCGTCGGTTTTTCGGTATCTTCTCCGATGGAGAACGCAAAACTTCAAATGGGGAGTGTTTCCCACAGACGGTGCCAATCCGTTGACCTCGGAAATTGGTCCCTCCACGTGGCCAACTGAAAGCTACTCCACGTATTCCTCCCTACGCAATCAACAAATAGTTAGGCGCACACGACCGGAACCAACGGGGGCGGCGGCAGCCGTATACACTCCGACGGTCAAGTTAGGTTTAGATGGTCGGAACAGTACCCAGGGGCTACACAAATCAATCAATAAAGGGGGAGGAGAATGTATAAACTTGTTATGGAGTGCTGTGTATTAAGAGTTTCATTACCTTTTGCCTCTTGCAAAACCTTGGGTATTTATAAATGGTATGAACCGTTGGATGTGGAACGCGTGTATACATCTGACGGTATGAAGCGTCTGCTCATAGGTGTCAATCAACCGCGTTTGTAGAGGGGGCGGACAGTTTGTTTCCTCTGAGTTGAATTGACATAAAGTTGATAAGTCACATCAACTTGCCTCATGGAGACGTTAAATCAATTTAAGCCTTAGGTGTAGGACAAATCTCAAATTGGTGGCGGATCTTCTAACCGGGGTCCACTTGATCTCGACCCAGGAGAGGTGAGATGCTTCGGCAGATCAGTAGTAGGAATCGCTATATCACTTCGGAGAAGCTTCGGAAGGGTCATTTTCAGGTCCGAATAAATGATGCTGCGGAGGGCCTCAGAGGTGAGATGACACTTCGGTATAGAGGCGTAAATAATCGGGGCGTAACAGTGACAACTTTCACGGGCAATTTATGAGATCGACGTTGAGGGAAGAGGCCGAGCCCTCTCATGATGAAGGCGACCGCGAAAGGTTGAGTAGTCCAAATATTGCAGATCATTGGAAACATTTAGGTGAAATTGAGTGCATGATGCCAACAAGCACAATGCCTAAGCCGAGGATAGGTGCGCAGAGATCATAAGACCTCACAATCCTCACTAGGTCCGAAAGAAAAGCATATTTGTAGGTTGATTAAGCGTTGAGCAACAAACCAAAGACACTTTGTTAAGGACGATCCATTTGCACACATTAAGGGGGTGTTTTTGTGCCCTATTATTTGTAGATAATGTATTATGGAATAGTGATTGATGTTGATATATTATTTTAATGAAAAATGTGTGGTTGAAAATGAGTACTATAGAAAAAATAATGTGGTATAAAGGTTTGACAAACAAAGCCTAAATGTCAAGGAGGCTTCTTAAGACACGTGTCAAGCTAACAACTTTATAAGGGCTACTCTTCTGAGTATCTTTCAATTGGTAAAAAAGAACCGAGTTATGGTGACAGAAAATTTTTGACAGAAAGGCTGACCTACGCTCACAACATGGAGGGGGCCACCTTTTTTTTCTTTTTTTTTTAAAAATTATTTTTTCACCTCGGGCCCGCCATTGTGACAGGCTATCAAAGCCTCGGTCACATTTTTTTCTGTCGACCACTATTAAGGGAAATGTTGTAGATAGTTCGGATGAAAACAGACCCTTGTTAGACCATCCACTTCAAGTAGTTCGTGTCATAGGTTGGCCACTCCCTATCACATAGCCTATGTGCAGGAATGAGTCTGCTCGAAATTTGAAGATACCTTATACCATAATAATAAATAGAGTCAAAGATGACTCAACCGTGGGAAGGGCCGCTTTTTTGATCCTTTGCTTCTATAAATACCCCATCAAAACTTCCTTGTCAGTGTAAGTGAAATCGTTACTGCACAAAGCTTTGTCAAATTGTCATCTTATACTCGTTTTCTATATTTTGACTTGAGAGATGAAGTGTAAATGATCGTTTTTTCCTACTTTTGGTTCAACGATCTTGCATTCTAACGTTTGTCTTGAGTGTCCATAATTATATTATGGACAGAGATGTGGCCAAATTTCGTTAACATTAAAACAATCTACATTTTGATGCCAACGCTACTCCTATCGGGGAATTGCAACATCTAACCAAAGACATTACGATTTTTGAGTCTTTTTATCTTCCCAAGGTTTAGAATTCTAATAATTTAAGGTCAAATTCAGCCATTAGTCTTTAAATTTATGAAATTTCCACGTTGTTTTGACTTCATTCGAGGGTCCAAATTGATACTCTAAAACCGGCTGAAGTAGTCAACGTTGAAAAAGCCAAAATTTCAGTTTTCATATGTTTTTAAGTTATGAACTAAATTCTGAATTCTTAAATGAATTGTATTTTTTAAATTACATTTTTTTTAAAGATAAGTCTAAGTGTCAATATGTGATAGGCTCAATTAAAGATGAAATTATTTGACATTTAATTGTGCCTATCATTTAAAGTCACTTAGGTGCCATATAGACCGTTGTTACATCAATACTACTAAATTGCATTACTCTCCTACAATTAGGCAAGGGGTTGGGCTACAAGAACAGGAGCCGTGACATGGCCCTTTGACAGGGCGCCTCACAAGGCCTATCACGACCCCTGTTCATTTAGAATTTCCCTTAGGTAAGTGATTTGTCTTTGATTCTAGAAGCGGTGATTATTCATAAGTCAATATCTTAGTACATTTGAAATGAATTAGACGAGGCCGGTGAGAAAAGTTTGGACAGAGAGAAAAGACAGGGAGAATTTTTCAATGTTGGGTAATTATATCTGAGCAGTTGGACCCAACTAAGAGCGAAAACCATAAAAAAGAAGAAGAAGATTAGATCGTCATTCCACATAGCTTCGATAATAGTGGCCTAATAAGCCTCTGGTTGGGAAGAATTTATAAATAAATAAAAATAAATAATGAACAAGTGAATAGTACTTATGAATCCATTAAAATGTATGATTGAAAATGAAGTTTGATCATTTATAAATTATTTCTAAATTTTGCCAAAAGGTATTGAATATGCAGACAAAGACATTGTCCCACTCGTAGGGGTAATCACTGCAAACTTTTCAAGGCAACACCTTTTCAAGCTGGAAGAAGCGTTGGGAAAACTTTGTAAAATATGTCCCATGTGTTAAAATTGAAAATTTGAGAAGAGAGAAACTTACTGAATCAAGTCCTTGAGCTAGATGTTACACCACTTAAAAGTAGATCAAGTTGAATTCTTTATCAACGAATGAAGATCACACTCACCTTTAACGAAATAACTAACAGGAATAAGCTACATTCAAATTCGTCAAGTGAACAAGTCACCATAAGAGCCAATACGTGGCACAACTCAAAATGGAGAAAATCTTGTGTGGGGCAGGCATACCATCCCATGTGATATGCTCACCCCATCATCCAGTGACATGTGTACAATAAAGTTGATATTGTCAAATTGTGCATTTTTTAATGAAAAGTACACTAGCGTTAATGCAGTTGCCGTCTCTCTCTCTTTCTCTTTTGTCTTCCACTTTTTCTCTCTCCTTTTACATTAGTTCGTCTGTTTTATATTTTTTTGTTCTTAAATATTTTTCCTTTTGTATTTTATTCTTTTGAAAAGTGACTAGAAATCCCTTTTTAAAGAAGCAAAGAAGTGGTCTTGAATATAATTTTAAGCCAAACTAGAACATATATTATAATAGTTCTTAACAAATAAGTGGTCTCGAATTATGGTGAATTTTGCATCCACTGTTTGAATTGGCAAACTAAAAAATTATTTGTTAGACAATGCATTTTGGAACCACGTTCAAGCATAGTAAGTTACGATAATACAAGGACATTAAAGTTAAACAAATCGATAAACAAA
The DNA here is from genome assembly GCF_002742605.1 of Olea europaea var. sylvestris. Classification (NCBI taxonomy): domain Eukaryota; kingdom Viridiplantae; phylum Streptophyta; class Magnoliopsida; order Lamiales; family Oleaceae; genus Olea; species Olea europaea. The sequence continues at coordinate 125,090 of NW_019259821.1, forward strand.
CATGTTAAATTGTACACAAATTTTGACAAATTTTTGTACAATATCTTAAGTGTACGATTTATCGGGTAAAAAAATTTTGTGCAATGCACTTTAAAAAAAAAAAAGGAAAAAATTGATCTCATACTTAATAAAAAAAAAAAAAAAATTTAAGTTGCTCGCGCAGCCAGGAAGGAGCTGGCTGCCAAGAAAAAAAAACCCATAAAACTTGATTAAAAAAAAAAAAAAAACATAAAAACAAAAAAAAAAAAAAAAAAAATTACACAGCGAAGAAGAGAGTAGAGACAAGTGAGAGAAACGATAGAAAATCAACATCAAAATTAGATTTAGAACCCCTTACCACTACCTCAACTAGATCAGCCAGGGCAGTAACAGATCAATGAAAAACTTTAATGGGGAACTATATAAATCCCATTCCGGCTCCTTTGCAACCACCTATCATATAATCACCTTTTAGATAGACCAACTTCCATATTAGACCTAATGTCATCAATTTATTTCAGAATCATAAAACATTAGGTTCTTTGGGAGATCAACAGAAAATCCTCACGAACATATTCAAGTATTTTTAATACTTTGCGAGATGATGAACCACAAAGGCATGTTTGTAGATGCCTATCAACTGTGCCTATTTCCTCACATGTTAAAGGAAAGTGCATGAGATGGTTAAATTCATTAATTCCTATGAGCATCATTTTTTGGACTGACATATGTGTAGAACCAAAAAAAAAAAAACATGAAAACACATTGCATCTCCATGACACGGAGGCAAGTGCCTCCATATCACGGAGGCTTGTATAAGTTTTTACTCTTTCTGCTGTTAATTTCGTAATTACGGCAAGTTAAAGCTGCATTAACCTTAATCATGAGTGTTTTTATTATTTATGTTCTATAGAAATGTCAAATTACCGACAGAGAATATTCAACTTCTTAAATTGGAATGACATAGGTTGGCTTAGGATTTTCTATATATCTATGCCTCCGTGACATGGAGGCACTTGTCTCCATGACACGGAGACGTGTTTTCGGCTTTTTTTTTTGGTTTTAATATACAATAATGTTAAAGCAAAAATATTTCATTAAAGAAGCCAATATTTAAAATTGTCCAAAAAATCATCATAATCCATCTCAGTTTATATGTGGAAATTTAGCAAAATAATTACATCATAAACCCCTTTTTTTTATCTTCTACAATAACTTCAATCACCTGAAAAGTGTAAACAAACAGATAAAACAAATTTACAAATCAAATTCATTGATACAAAGCTTATAACTTCATCAAATGCATTTTATTTAATAAAGCTCGTACCAGTCTCATATCAAAACTTCCACTACATAGTCATTAATCTTTTCTATGTAGATCATCAAAATTATAATAGCTTGGATCCTGCAAAAAAATAAGTCATTAACTGATAATAATAATAATAATAATAATAATAATAATAATAATAATAATAATAATAATAATAATACCTTAGTCAAGTAATGCATATTGTTGTGGCTTTGAAGCATGCTTGAAAGGTGAAAATTTGAATGCTCGGGAGCTAGATGATGAATAAATGGGGTAAAGGTAGTCATCGTAGGCGAGAATGTTGGGTAAGGCGTGTCACCCTTTTTTTGACGATTGTCTTCTCCAACTATAAGCCAAATGTAATCATCATAAGTGACAAAAAAAATCATATATTATTTAAGAATTGAATAAGGGTAATAATTGTAATAAAAAAATAAAATTATTATATTTATTACCTTTCTTTGCCTTCCTTTTTCTTTTCTCCAAAGTGCTTTTTAATCTTGCATTTGTTGTTCCTTTGGCTTTCACAGTTGGTGGATTTAATATTCGTGGCTCATCCACAAGAGCATAACAAGTAAAATGATCATCATCTTTTCTAAACTTCTGAAGCACATTGATAGTTTCCTCATCCTTTTCAAGTAACTTTATTGCTTGCGCTAACTTTTCTTTGACAATCTTTGTTCCCGAAATTGTCATTGAGGGAACATTATAGACATTATTTCCTTCGTGCATCAACTCACTAAGGCGTAATGACTTGGAAGATTTCTCATCATTTGCCATTATCGACAAGTCACTTTTGTCGTTACTTGCGGCAATTCCTTTCTTTGCCTCTTTAGTCCACCTTTTCATTATGAATTGTGTTGGTATGCTAGTGAGATTATTCAAATCGAACACCTTTAAAGCATGTCGGCATAAAATCCCCAACGATTGAAATAACTTGCATGAACAAAAAACATCGAATGTAAGGGGATTGTAGTGGAGTTTGTGCGCTCTTTGTTGACCTTCTTCAATTGCTTCATATGTGTAAAATTCATAATCTCTACACACTTCTTTCATCCTCACTCCAATACAGCCCGTTAGCTCCTTTTCAAAAAGACTAAACATTTTTGGGGTATATACATTAACTGCATGACTTAAAATACCACACCTTATGGACAAACGAGGAACACCATGTTTGCATCGATAATCATCTTCCAACTCAGCCAAACGCATTTCCTCTATTTTCTTCTCATAGTGATGTACAAAATTAACAAGGTCCATTGTCTTGGTAGAAATTTGATGAAAAATATTATTTGTGCTCTCACTCCTTTGGGTGGACTTTATATTTGCTGAAAATGTATCCAAACTAAAAGCACGACACCACTTTCCTCACAGTGAGTACAATTTCTTTAGCCATGAGTGACTCTCAAGGTCAAACTTTTTAATCATATTATCCCAAGAAACTTGAAATTCTTCTTCATTATTGTTGTCGGAAATTCGACTAACGTAATCAAAAGAAGAAATAAAATAAGCAGAAAAATAGACAGTAAATGAAGTGAGGTATGCCAATAAAGTAAGCAAATCTCCTTAAGACAGATTTCGCCCCCCAATGAAGTGCAAACGGGATTATGGACGTCTGTCTCCCAAGATGCAACGCTCCTTCCAAAGTCGATACTGCACAATACCAACCTTGTCGGTCGAACCAATGAATGATCGTACTTGAACGGAATATCGAGGGAAGTATAAGAGATTTTTTACGAGCAGAATATGGAGATAGAAGAATTTAGAAATCAATTGAATTCGTAATTGATTTGGTGTGTCAAAAAACGAATCTGGGGGTCCCTATTTATAGAGATTGAAGTGTCTCATGGAACAGGTGTGTGACATTTCAGGAACTGGTGCACCACTTGGTCTGATTCGTCTTAGCCATTGGATCGCACTATTTTTATGATCTGATGGCCCAGATTGAACCATGAAGTGAAGTGTCCATTCATCATGCCTATTCACCAATTTCTGAACAGTCACAGCCATACGGATGCCACGCGTACATCTAACCGCCATGCAGGACGAAGGGACGCGACCTATCACTCGTGCGCCACCTAGAATGCCAACTCACCGAGCCTTGTGCTGCCACGTCATCGAACCACGAGTCCATTTCCGAAAACTATAAGAGATTTTTTACAAGCAGAATATGGAGATAGAAGAATTTAGAAATCAATTGAATTCGTAATTGATTTGGTGTGTCAAAAAACGAATCTGGGGGTCCCTATTTATAGAGATTGAAGTGTCTCATGGAACAGGTGTGTGACATTTCAGGAACTGGTGCACCACTTGGTCTGATTCGTCTTAGCCATTGGATCGCACTATTTTTATGATCTGACGGCCCAGATTGAACCATGAAGTGAAGTGTCCATTCATCATGCCTATTCACCAATTTCTGAACAGTCACAGCCATACGGATGCCACGCGTACATCTAACCGCCATGCAGGACGAAGGGACGCGACCTACCACTCGTGTGCCACCTAGAATGCCAAGTGCGCCTCTAAAGCGTCCAATGCGTACTTTGCGACGTGCGCGTGTCGGGACCGGGACCGGGTCCGGGGAACGGTGCTAGTGGTGCGAAGCACCACTCTAGTGGTGACTAGCCTTTGGCTAGCTAAAGTTAGCCAAGTGGTAGGTAACATATTAAATTATATATTATTTACACAACCCACTATATAAACAAGACTATTTTCTTGTAAACTTTCGATGTGGGACTCCTTTCCATATAAAAACCACTTAAAATGGGCTTATCAACATATGGGCCTATATTGGAGACTTTTCCAATTCACTCAAATTAATTGCAATGACCCATATCATTAAATATTACATTTAATATTTTAAACCCAAATCAAACCTAAACAAATTCAATTAATTCCAACAATCCCCCACATGAATGGAAGAAGTCGACTCAAATCAAGGAAGAAGAAAGAAGAGTACTATCTGAAAGATAACGCATCAAGATAGGTAGCTTTCGCTTTGAACCTTCTTTAGTAAGAATCTATCGAACTCACTTGGCTAATCAGTGAACGTAACGTTTTGAACTGTCAGCCGTTATTGCAAGCTCAGACAACAGACCAAACACATTATCTCTCATATCAAACTTGGTTCTCTATTGTGTTCATTATTTCGGCCCTGAACTACTTGGGTTCTGCGAGTGCTTTAGAGAATTCGCCTAAGTAAATTCTCATAGAACCGGCCAAGTTCGCACTAACATAGGTGATGCACTATAAAGAGTACCCTACTATAATTACTTGTACCATTTATAGTCATCATTAAAAGCAAAGCTTTTCCTTAATACACTTCATAGCACTTTTTGCATCATAGAAATGGGAAGGAGTTAAACTCCTAAGAGCTTCTTATCGAGTCATTCATAATTAGTTTTCCTATTGAACCTAATCCATGGGATCTCCAGTTGCCAGGTTAGGTTTCCACTAAGATGACTCATTGTGTTTTAGGCTTTAAACCCATTTCCCTCGATGCGCAGTCTATACGCTCTCTAGATAACCCTTTAGTGAACGGATCCGCTAGGTTTTCTTTTGACTTAACAAAATCAATTGATATTGTTCCATTTGAGAGAAACTGCCGAACGGTGTTATGTCTGTGACGTATATGTCTCGACTTACCGTTATACACAAAATTTTCAGCCCTGGCTATTGTGGCCTGGTTATCACAATGAATACAGATAGCCGGTACAGGCTTTGGCCATATAGGAATATCTTCTATGAAATGTCTTAACCATTCTGCTTCTTCTCCTGCTTTGTCTAAAGCAATAAATTCAGATTCCATAGTAGATCGAGCTATACACGTTTGCTTAGAAGATTTCCATGATATAGCGCCACCACCGAGAGTAAATACATAGCCACTGGTAGACTTTGACTCGTCTGTATCTGATATCCAATTGGCATCACTATATCCTTCAATTACTGGAGGATATTTTCCATAATGTAATGAATACTCTCTGGTCCGTTTCAAGTATCCCAAAACTCTAAGTAATGCATCCCAATGTTGATTACTTGGATTACTTGTGTAACGACTCAGCTTACTTACCGAGTAAGCTATATCAGGTCTTGTACAGTTCATCAGGTACATTAAACTACCAATAATTTGGGAATATTCTAACTGCTATTTCCCATTTCCACTATTTTTGTGAAGAACTATATGTGGAAGAAATGGGTTACTCGTCTCTTTAATATTATGAGTCTTAAACCTCTCAATTATTTTATCAACATAATGGGTTTGAGATAAGACTATTCCATTTGATGTTCTAGATAACTTTATTCCTAGAATCACGTCTGTTTCACCCATATCTTTCATGTCAAAGTTATTGGTTAGTATATTCTTTGTTCTATTGATGACTTCTATATTAGTCCCTAATATAAGCATGTCATCAACATACAAACAGACGAGTACGTATGCCTTTTCGAATTTTTTCGAATATACGCATTTGTCACATCCATTTATGACGAATCCATTCCTAATCATGACGCTGTCAAACTTTTCGTGCCATTGTTTAGGAGCTTGCTTCAAACCGTATAAGGACTTAACTAGTTTGCAAACTTTGTTTTCTTGTCCTTTCACTATGAAACCTTCTGGCTGTTCCATATATACTTCTTCGTTTAAATCACCATTCAAGAATGCAGTCTTAACATCCATTTGATGTATTTGTAAGTTGTACAAGGCTGCAGTAGCAATTAAAACCCGAATAGAAGTAATTCTTGTTACTGGAGAATATGTGTCAAAGAAATCAATTCCTTCTTTCTGACGATATCCTTTTGCAACCAGTCGAGCCTTGTATTTGTCTATTGAACCATCAGATCTTAACTTTCTTTTAAAGATCCATTTGCATCCTATTGGTTTAGTTCCCTTAGGAAGATCAACCAATTGCCAAGTATTATTATTCATAATAGATTCAATTTCACTATTTATAGCTTCCTTCCAGAATACGGATTCTGGACTAGTCACAGCTTCTTTAAATGTTTGGGGCTCTTTCTCAATTAGGAAAGAAATAAAGTCTGGACCAAGGGATTTAGCGACCTTTGCTCTTTTACTCCTTCTTGATTCAGGTTCTATATTGTTTTCAATAGCATTATCTCGTGTTCTCTTTAGAGTATTCTCACGAATATCTCTTTTATTAGGGAACACATCTTCAAAGAATTCAGCATCTCGAGATTCAAAAATTGTATTGACATGAATGTCACTTATATCAGATTTATGCACAAGAAATCTGTACGCACTACTATTTATTGCATATCCGATAAAA